>NC_068996.1:42070887-42072595 GCF_001194135.2 Octopus bimaculoides | reverse complement strand
TTGATTTGGATTCGTTTGTACTCCGAGATTCAAAGCACGACGCTGACTTTCAGCCAATGAAAATTCAAATTTGCAATGGCAGAGGATTAGCATCACACTTTGAAACTCGGAATTACCAGCAAATTTGAATCAAACCGTTTTGATCCATATATATATGTACGTGTGTGTGTTTGTATGTGTGCTTGTGTGTGTGTATGTGTATATATATATGTATATGTATGTGTGTGTTTGCGCGTGGTTATTAAGCTTTTACTTTTATATTATACTACGGAAGACGGTAGGGATCATAATTCTGTATGACTTAAGTTGTCGATATTTAGTTACGTATTTAGGAGTTGGTTGTAATTTACTTATGGAATTTGTTTATCGATACGGTTGTAAATTGGGTAAAAGCATTTGGAAGTTGCGGTTTCTTTGGTTTCTTTGTTTCCAAACAACACTAATTTTAGTGTTGTTGACACCGCCAGATTAAATGGTACTGCCCAGATATCGAAACCATAATAATATCCGTGGGGCAGCTGATGATGGAGGTATGCTTGATGTTTCGTATGGTTGTGGAATAGTATTACAGCACATCTTCTTGATATATATATATATATATATACATATACACACAGCATATACATATATAAGTGTGGTGGAGGTTAAATATATGTACGTATACACCTACATCACGCTTACCTACATATACACTCATTGTGGGCATCCAAACACAAGATATAAAAGACAAAATAGAGAAAGCAAGTATCTAGAAAGTGAAAGCAAATATAAAATAAATATATATATATGTATAAAATCTGAAAAAGTAAAGCAAAATAACCACGCTATCGACTTGATAAATATCAAAGTTTTCCTAGAATTAAGAACGTTTGGCAAGAAAATGGCCACGTTAGGTAAACAAGGTTTATTGATCTTAAAGGATATTAGATTTTAGGTAATTGAGAAATTTATTGTCTTGCAACTTTTTATACACCTCAGTTAACACGAAAACTTTATATATTATTGGAAATTTTTAAAAGGAAAAAAAAGAAAAAGAATGAAAATAACATTGCATGTGTTTTAGAAACGGTGAAGGAAAAGATAGTGATGGAGAGAAAGAAAAAAAGACGGATAAATTGACAGATATAGTATATGCAACAGTGAAAGGCTTCTGAAAGGAAGGATAGATAGAGAAGCAAAGAGACAGATAGGGAGGTGGTTGAGTAGATAACTTTCTTTATTAGCCACACAGGGCTGAACACAGATGGGACAAATACAATGTAGAGTTTTTCTTTTTTTCGAGGGGGACGAAAACAAAGTAAAAAAAACAACCCATCAGATGGGTAGATAGGTAGACAGACATACAGACAGAAAGATAGACTGATACATACAAAGACATACAGACATGCGGAGGGAAAGGTAGATAGATAAATGTAAAATATTGAGAGAGAGAGAGTAACGAATGGGATTGTATATGTGTGTCTGAGTACACATATATTTATAAATGCACAAAAAAAAAAAAAAACTTACCGACATACCAGTCTATCTACATTGATAAATGAATAGATTGATAGATACATACATACATACTTAAATACATATACACATATAAATTAACTATTTATCTGAGACGTTCAAATTCAAATTCCATATTGCTTGTTTTCAAATGTATGTTAACAACTTCAAGGGTAAACATACATAGGTATATGCATGTGTATATGTATATATA
>NC_068996.1:42068054-42070573 GCF_001194135.2 Octopus bimaculoides | reverse complement strand
ATATATATATATATATATACATATATATACAGATATATATGCATACACACATCTGTGTGTGTGTGTATATATGTGCATTTGTATATACATATACAAATATACCGGGGTGTGTGAATGTGTCTGTTTCAGTACCTGAGAACATGTATAGATATGTGCACATTTGTGAGACAGGGAGATGGTGGAAGAAAAAAAAAAAGAAGTATCTAGAAACACTATAAGATGGAGATGTTTCAAGAAAAATGGTAGGTCAAACACTCCTATAGACGTTGATAAACAAGGTCAGTTGCGCAGACGAATGGAGAAAGGTATGGTGCGGTGAATACTAATATTTACTAACACAATGGAAAAAAATACGAAGATGAATAAAGAAAGCTTTGATTGTACATATACACACATGTACACACACACACACATATTCATCGAATCACACACACACACACAAACATATATTCGTATATATGCATATATCGCAAACATGCATACACGCCGCATATATGCCCCACTACACTAGCACACGTGTTTATCTGCTTCACCGGTTTATTAATTCCTCTCATTCTGTTTTTACTATCAAGCTATCTCACCATTCTTGACAATAACGACATTATGTCTATACACAAATCTTCCACCTCTATATTTTTACCGCTAATTACTCTACATTTACTATCGCTTACATAGTTGGAACTGCTGTCAATATTCCCTACAGAAATATGAATGTATTCTATTCATGTCATTATTTCGCATTCATTTGCTCCAGTTTTGCTGGTACAGGATTTTTTCTTTTGTTACTACACTATTATTATTTTTTTATTTTGCTACTTATTTTCTTAAGATATAAATATATTTATTTATTTGCATTATTTATTATTTCAGAAATGATTCCAGAAGTATTCGTTTTATATAACAGCATGTGCCAAAGAACAAATTTATTCACCATAAGTATGTAACAAATTAAATTGTCTATATATGTGTATGTATGGAAAGAAGCCCATATACCACATATTTGTATGTAGCGTGTGCGCGTATGTATATATAAATATACATAGACAGATTTACCTACATATGTGCTGCTACTATATGTATATGCATAGGGGAATATATATATATATATATATATATATATATATATATATATATATATATATATATATATATATATATATATATATATATATACATATATATATATATATACACATATACGTAAATATATGTGTGTGTGTGTGTGTGTGTGTGTACGTGGGTGTGCGGGCGCGCATGTGTATGTATGGACTGGTGCACTTACGCGAACGCTATAGACTTTTTTACTCCCTTACTTTTACTTAGGGGTCTATAGCTCTTTTGTCTTACTTAATAACGGTCAACCAAACGGTAATTTCCCTTTGTTTAACAGTCATACTTCACAGGAATTTTCAATGGCCGGATAACTGAAGAGGTGGCCGCGTGGGTTTCCACCCCGGCATCCGAAACTCGGAGTTTTATCATGGCTACCGAATACGTGTCACATATTTTTACAGATAAATTCCTCTATTTACATAATATCGAGGTCTCTTTCTTTCTTTTGTTGTCTTACCTTTTCTATCAATATATCTATATCTATCTCTATATATATATAATCAGAGGAGTTTCAGGGTTTATATACATCTACTTTTGTCTGTATATGCGTGTATACACACACACACACACACTCACACACACATATATATATAAATATATAACCCATATATCTATATATGTATACATAAATATATGTGTGTGCGTGCATGTGTGTGTACATAATATATATAAATACACACACATATATGTATATGAAATCTTGGTCTTTTATGTCAAGTTATACATAGCATATTTAACATTACTTTGACTAGAGTATGCTTTTATGAAATTTTACAAGAGAGTTCAAAGCGACTCAGAGGTTTCGACTTGCTAAACATCGTTCACACACACACACGCACATGTATGTGTGTGTATTCTTCTCTTCTTCTATTCTTTTAAATGTTTCAGTCATTTGGCTGCACCACCTAAAAGGGTTTTTTAGTCGAAAAAATTAATCTTATAGTACTTATTCTATCGGTCACTTTTTGTCGAACCACTAGAATACGGGAACGCAAACACAACTACACAAGCGACTGTTGGGGTAGAAACACGAAAGAGAACAAAAAGCACACACACACACATACACACATATATATATATAGGCGCAGGCGCGATATAGGTGCAGGCGTTGCATAGACGCAGGCGTGGTTGTGTCGTAAGAAGCTAGCTCCCCAACCACATGGTTTCGGGCTCAGTCCCACTGCGTGGCACCTTGGGCAAGTGTCTTCTGCTATAGCTTCGGGCCGACCAAAATCTTGTGAGTGGATTTGGTAGACGGAAACTGAAAGAAACCTGTCGTATATACATACATACATATACATATATACACATGTATGTATTTATTATTTGTATCTCTGTTTCTCACCCAGCATCGCTTGACAACCGATGTTGGTGTGTTTACGTCCACGTCAACTAGCGGTTCGGCA
>NC_068996.1:42063712-42067708 GCF_001194135.2 Octopus bimaculoides | reverse complement strand
TATATATATAATATATATATAAATACGACGGGCTTCGCTTAGGTTCCGTCTATCAAATTTACTCAAAGGTTTTGGTCAGCCCGAGGCTATAGTAGAAGACACTTACTCAAGGTACTACGCAGTGGGACTGAACCCAGAAGCATGTGGTTGTGAAAGAATCTTCTTATCACATAGCCAAACCTGTGTGAATAGCTATGTGTGTGTGTGTGTGTGTGTGCGTGTGCGTGTGTGGAGCGAGAGGGAGCGAGAGGGAGAGACAGAGACAGAGAGAAACATTGTCTAATGTATCGTTCATTATTTAAAATGATAGAATGTGCTTTGAGGGAAATTCGACTAGTACTTTTAGTAGTTTGAACAACTGTTTGAGGCTTCTCTATGTTGTTATAGATACAATAGAAAAAGATAAAACAGACAAATTTGCATTGGTGTGTATGCGTGAGCTTGTTTAATGGAAATGCATTTAAAAAATAATGATGCAACAAACAATTTCAAGATAAGAATATTTGAATATTTTAAGGGAATATCCTCTGAGAATTCTACTTACAAAAAATATGAATCCACTTAGAATCTACTTAAACGGTATATGTATAAAAAACGAGATAGAAAAGAAAGCAGAAGAATTCATTGTATCAAATATTGTAGCCACGACAGCATATTCATTCGTCTCATCAAGGAACATAGAATATTTTATGTCGGAGAGATAAACGTCGGCTATTGACACAACAATCATTTGATCTTCTACTGCAAATGATCTGGGTCCAACATTCTTTCTCTATCTCTATCTCTTTTATTTTAGGACAAGCCATAAAAGCCTCTTAAAGCAGTTGCTTTTTTTAAGTCCTCCTCTTTCACCACCTCCACCAACACTTATGATGTTGTTTGCGCCATATATATCTATCTTAATCCCATCTCCGCAAACAAAGTAGTGAATACCTAACAAAATTCTTGATGTCTCTTGGCCTGCCTATTGTTGTTTGCTATAACTGTTATTGTTGTTACGTCTCTCTATCACGAAGCAAACATCATAAAACCTTTCTACAATATTTTCTAAACTCCTTTTCAGCTAACAACACTGTTAAGTTTCTTACAAATCTCCATATCGGCTACCAAGTCTCCATTTACGATTTGGATTAGAAATTTCTCAGCATTTACAGTCACTTTTGGAAACTAAAGAAAATACACTACTATACACAATGCTAGACATGTAGTTATGCAGATGTGATGCTAAATAAATAATTGCTCACATCCGAACGTGTAAAAATATTGTACAGTGTTTTGGCAGGTACTGTGGGGAATTTGATTCACCGGTGATGTCTAACAAGAAAAAATATGTTCGAAGATGTCACTGTATTTGCTGAAATGATTGAAACAATATCATTCACTCAGCTCATGTCTTTTTCAAACTTAGAGTTTCAGTCTTCACTCCATTTAAGTTAACAGAAAATAAGCTACATAACCATACTGCTTTGAACACCAGAAGAAGTATCGATTAAACGAATTATCCTTTTAGTCATTTAATTAGAGTATGATGTCAAATATAAGTAGGACTTTCTTTGCGTTAACCACAAAGCATTTTTTATTTTCCAGCATTCCTCCTGCACGTAGACGTCTGACACTCAGTTACAGTAGCACAAAGTATGTCGTTAGGGCAAACTCTTGAGATCTAATGCGGGAAATACCCGGGATCCCGAAACACTTGCAAAACGAAAAATGTGAGCGACAGGGTAATTTTAAAGTTATACCCCGTACCCTCAAAAAAAAAAAAAAAAAATTATGGTGGGATTACAGAAATGTTGAATGAGCACATCAGACAGAGTATGGGAAGCTAATTTCAAAAGATGATTCCTTAAGAACCTTCGAACGTATGATGCTACAAATTTATCAATAATTAAATGGGTGTTAAAAGAATAAGGTGTGTAAAAATGTCATTTGTTGGTCTCACGTCGAGAGTTAATTTTATGTACGAACAGCGCAAAACACTGTCAAATCGCCAAAGTTTCAGAATAAACAATGATTTAGTGATTGCGATATATTCGCCACAAACATATCAGAAGGTCCATAAAGAAATTTTAACTTTCTTAAATTTAGCAGAGAAATTAACTTGTGAATGATAGTGTTAAGCTTCGTCACTGAATTAGAGATTCTAAATACAAAAACGGCTTTCTACATTTTAAAGGATGGCTTATATCTATCTATCTATCTGTCTGTCTGTCTGTCTATCTATCCATCTATCTATCTATCTGTATCTATCTTATACATCTATCCATCCGTCCGTCTATCTATCTATCTATCTATCTATCTATCTATCTATCTATCTATCTATCCATCTATCTATCTATCTATCTATCTATACATACATACATACATATATACATACATAACATATATGCATACACATATATATACATATATTAGGGAGAATATACAAATAATAACAACAGACGAGGACAGGCGGTGTAAATAACAAAAGGATGTATTAGTATGACGCTCGGGAATACGGAAAGTCTTTGACGTTTCGAGCTACGCTCTTCAACAGAAAGAATACGGAGACAAGGAGAAAAACACGGAGAAAAAAAATTGAATAGTGTTCAGTCAACGGTCAATCATATACATATATTATATATGCATAATTCTGTATATGGTATATATATAAAATATAGACTTATTATTTATATATGATAAATATATACGTATATTCGTATTATATATATATAAATATACGCACACGTGTATGTGTGTGTGTGTTTATAGACATATATACATGCATTTATCAAAAAAATTGTGATAGAAAAAGTGCTATTAAACCGATAGTGATAAATGAATGAAGTACTCTTAAACTACCAGAAGGTGCATGGTTCGGTGGTTGGAGTGTCGGGCTTACGATCATGAGGTAGTGAGTTCGATTCCCGGATCGGGTTGTGTATTGTGTTCTTGAGCAAGACACTTTATCTCACGTTGCTTTAGTTCACTCAGCTGTAGAAATGAGTTGCGACGTCATTGGTGCGAAACTGTATCGGCCTTTGCCTTTCCATTGGATAAAAATGGTGGTGTGGAGAAGGGAGGCTGGTATGCATGGGTGACTGCTGGTCTTCCATAAACACTCTTGCTCTGACTTGTGTCTCGGAGGGGAGGGAACTTTCTAGGTGCAATCCCATGGCTATTTATGACCGAAGGGGGTTTTTAGCCTATAAGTTACCCAGTTAACATAGTGATTCTGCATTAACAACTGTTCTAAAAACAAAATATTGCCTGTATAAAAACCATGTCCGTTATCATTTTAAATAAAACAGGAATACTATATATATATATGAATTGCCTAATTTTATGTACATCTCGAATACCTTTCAATCGTGCATGAATATCACCACCACCTCCTCCTCTTGCTCTCTCTCATGCACATCCCCCTCTCTCTCTCTCTTTCTCTTCCTCTCTCATACACACACACACACATACATACATACATAGACCAACACTAATATAGACACAAATACAAACACATACACGGACACGCACACATACACACACAAACTTACAGAAATAACCACAAAAAAAAATCTGATAATGAAAATCTGGGGAATAAACTGCGCTCAGTTGCACTCTATATACAAATAAAGGCATATCAATTTATACGTATGTATTTTATGTGTGAGTGTGTCTCTCTGCATATTAATCTTTCTATGTGCTCTCTGTATATCATAGAAAATTCCCAAATTTCCTTCTCTGCCTAAGAAAGTAGAATATTCTTATACACACATGGAAACAAACAAACATGCACATACACAAACTAATATTTATATAATCACGTGTATACATAAATCATCGTAAAAATACATCAAAATACTTTTGAAAAAATGCATGCATCTATGAATAATATTGAATAGATCAAATTGTGTGCCGCTTCTACTTGTTTAGAAAGCATGCCACCACCTGCACATATCGTGTGTGTGTGTGTGTGTGTGTGTGTGTGTGTGTGTGTGCGCGCGTGCGTGTACGAGT
>NC_068996.1:42056297-42057836 GCF_001194135.2 Octopus bimaculoides | reverse complement strand
TATATATATATATATATATATATATATATGTGTGTGTGTGTGTGTGTGTAAATACCCACGTATATACTTACATGTATTTATGTATGCATATATATATGCATACATAATGCCTACATACTTGTACATCCTCGCATACATCCATTCTTACATAATACATACATAAATACCTACATTCAGGTACATAATATTTTCAAGCGTATTTTTCCTTTACACACTGAGCGGCAGTACATATGTATACGTATGTCCAATCACGATCTCGTTTACACAATCATTTGATTTGTAACATTTCCATAACTTCAGAAATAATTTATTCATAAATAAACTCTACTTTCTAGTGTACTATGTTCTTGTATATTGCGATTTAATGAGACAATACCAATTCCCCACAATCATGCATTATTCTATGAGATATTCCATTATCTTATGTTATTATAATCCTGTTTAAAATGCATTCATAACCTCATATTTTGTCTAGATGCCCATAATTTTTCATTATAACTGCAGCCATCGACACATTATTTGAAAATATATAAAAATTTGTACGGACATATTTACATATACAAACATATATATAGATGCATACATACATGCATACATATATACATATGTACGCAAACTCATATACAAATATATATATATACATACATACGCACATAAATTCATACATGCATGCATGCATGTATGCATACATGCACACATACATACTTACAGACATATAAATACATACTCATAGAGTGTATATTTACATACGACTACTACGACTGCACCACATAAAAATTAGTATCTAAGCGTAGTAAAAATATCGAGATAATATTTTCTAATAGTAATTATCATTATAGATTCACGTATGTTTACCAATTGGCTGTGTTCTACTTTCAAATATAGAAAATATACGCGCTTTCAAAATCTTAAAAGATGTTTTCTGTTTGTCAAGGAAATCGCTTTCATTAAACAATAGATTGAGCTGCTTCCGGTTAAAATTCGTCTTTATTTCTTAATATTTACACGAAAAATTGTCGCATTGCCATGGAAATTTCAAGTAACAAGTTCACTATGAATTAATTCAATATTTTTCTTATATCTTTAGAACTAACAATAATTATATTCTCTTTCTCACACTTAAATATATATATATATATATACACAATACACTTACACAACCACAAAAGGAAAACATATTTATTTCTCCCACACTTTAATGCAATAAATCGCCGACTACTACCCATTTCTCATAGAAATCCACACAAATAGAAATGCGTATACGTTCATGTAAATATATACACAGTCATACAATCTATACATATACATATATATCTTTTATCTTCAATGTATTTTTGTCTTTTATAAATGCATGTTATACGCGCGTATAGTATAGAGTGACTCATGTATGTTTATATGTGAGCATATATCTATATACATGTGCATGCATCTCTATATGTAAACATACTTATATCTATATGCACATATCTATATATAGATGTGCATATATGTATATGTATGTAAGTATGCATGTGTATATATATATATATATATATATAT
>NC_068996.1:42053226-42056122 GCF_001194135.2 Octopus bimaculoides | reverse complement strand
TATATTGATATATGCATATATATGTAGATATAAGTATGTATGTATATATTTATATATGCATGTATATTAATCTTCTCTCTTCGCTCCTTTGCGTCACATGAGCTCAACTCTCCTCCCCTCTCCTCACTTCCTCTCACACCTACTTCCTCCCACCCACCTCTCCTCTCTTGCTCCGACTCCTACCTCTTCTCTTCACTCCTACTCTCCTTCTCTTTTCTCTTCATTCCTACCCACCTTCTCCCTTCCCCTCTCCCTTCATCGTCACCCCTTCTCCGTAACTCCACCCCTAAATAATCCAACCCCACCTTCCCTATCCATCCCATTTCACCACCACTCCATCTCTTACACACACTTCCACATACCTGACTTCTATCTCCACCCTCAGCCTAACCCACACTCCACCCTTGCTTTCCCCACTCTTACGTCCCCCACATCCCAACACTACCACTCCACACTACATCACACACCTCCATACCACACAGCACCACATCACATCACACCACCACGCACACACTAGCTCTGACCACTTCCCAGCCTCACATCATCCACAAACCTACACACGCACACACTCACACGTCAAGGTCACCAGCTCTCTTCCACACGCACATACATGCTCTCTTATACTGACGCACGCGCACCTTCATTTCGGGATCACCATTACTTTATTATCTCCATTTCTTCCTAGCTCTCCTGTGTGACCCCTCTGTCCGGCATTCGCCATGATAGATCGCTATCTACTACGCATTCTTTATTTTCTCTCCTTGTTTCTTTCTGTGTTCTTTTCTGTGGAAGAACGTAGGCTCGAAACGTTAAAGACTTTTTCACTTCCGAGCTTAAACTAATACATCTGTTTATTTTCTACACCACCTGTCTTAGTCTATTGTTTTTTTGTGAATTCTTCCATATATATATATATATATATATATATATATATACATATATATGCATACACAGATATATATATACATATTTCGTTTTGGAAAATTGGTTTGCAAGATTTTTTTATGTGATTTCCTGTGTTGAAGCATATTCTGTTTTATCTGGGGAGAGTCATTTTCTTATTGTGCCTTAAAATTTAACACACTCACCGGTAAAATTTCCACTTATTTCTTATTTTTATTTTCCTAAAATTTTCGTTGCGTCTTACAACCGTTTCAATAGTCTTTTCAATGAACAGAGTCAAGACTATTGAAAAGGTTGCAAGACGCAACGAAAATTTTAGGAAAATAAAAATAAGAAATAAGTGGAAATTTTACCGGTGAGTGTGTTAAATTTTAAGGTACTATAAGAAAACGACTCTCCCCAGACACAACAGTATATATATACACATATATATAAACAATGTTGACGAAATCGAACACACATACACAAGATATGTGTTTTTCTTCTTCTTGGGTAGGCTGCACCTGGTGTTGCACATGCATGTAGCTTTCATATCCATAATAAATTTTAACACTAAACGATAATTATTAGTACAATTTTTGCAGTTTTGCATCTACCTATTAGAATACTGTTCAAAATTATTCTTGGAATACATTTCCTTTTCTAAGCCCAAATCATATATAATTTAAAGAATCTTTTAATCAAGGTAGGTATTCTTTTACCAAGAAAGATGAAACTTTGCCACACCAATAACAAAATTTTTTTATGGTTTTGGTTTCTCAGAGAACCAAACTTGCACAGCATTACTGCGACATGGTCAGAATTGGAACTTACAAAATCTAAGAAAGTTCTCGATGAAAACTGCGTTGCTAGATGTACCTAACTGTGAAATTGCTTACCACGTGCTAAATTTGTGAAGATCTGAATTAAAGATTTGAACTTATATATATATCCACATTCAAATATATAAATACACACGTATCTTGTGAGGGAGAATGACAAAGAGGAGAGTATGCAGAAAGACATGCTGCCAGAGATGTACACAAATAAGGGGGAACAGTGCTCATGATATTTGGAAGACATTCATACTGGTAAGCTCGATGCTTCTACTATTCTATTAACTGTATCAAGTGTACCACGTCGGAGAAAGATATTCGCAGAGATGAGATTTCAGACGGATGACGCTCTGTTGAGGAAGAACTGAGCGTAGAGGTTGGAGAACAGTAAATCTACGAGTGAGTGACTGGACAATGTCTGAGTAATTCAATACTAATCACGTGACTTTTTTCTGAAGCCGATCTAGAATGCGTGCATTGCAGATATGGAAGCAATATTCCGTGCCTTAACCACCTTATTCAATAATTGTTCTTTTTAAAATCTTGTTTGGCGCCCAGGACACAACCAGGATACAACTACCCAGGAAGCATCTACCCAGTAAACAAACTAAGTAGATCAATCTTTCAATCAATATTTTCTTCAGTTATCAACGATCTGATTATTCACATTTTGTATTATCTTGCCAGTGACTAGCCAAATAACGTGTCTCAAAATTTCTCCCGGGCTGATAGATATATCTTCCACAAATTAAACGATTACATTCTCAAGATGAAATTATTCGGCTCCCCAAGAAGCATTTGCTTATTTATATTATTTTAAGGATTTCAATATATTAGTAAAATAATGAATATTTTTCAGATAAAAGAAGTATTTAAAATTAAACGTTGCTATTTCATTTTACAATAAATGTTTCTGTGTTTCTAAATACGGTGTAATATAACTAAAAAAAACTTCGCTTAGCTGAGATTATCTTTGTAACAACAAGGCATAGAACGCTTCCTAGAAATAGTAGTAGTAGTAGTAGTAGTAGTAGTAGTAGTAGTAGTAGTAGTAGTAGTAGTAGTAGTAGTAGTAGTAGTAGTTATAATTATGATAATGATATAATAATAATAATAATAATAATAATAATAATAATAATAATAATAATAATAATAATAATAATAATAATAATAATAAT
>NC_068996.1:42049469-42052655 GCF_001194135.2 Octopus bimaculoides | reverse complement strand
ATGTATGTATGTATATATGTATGTATTTATGTACGTATGTATGCATTTATGTATGCAAGTATGTATATATGTATGCATGGATTTGTATATGCATGTATGTATGTATGTATGTACATATGTATGCATTTGTATGTATATATATGTATACATATGCACATATTCATATATGTGTGTATGTACATTAAGGAACATACATACTCACACGCACACATATACATGTACATACACATATTCACACATATACACATTTCTATAATAAACAAAGCAACGTATTTTTTGCTACAAATGTGACGTCTAGTAGCTACACACACACTAACACACACACACTCACACACACACACACACACACACACACACACACAAACACACTTTTGTATTGGCCTATATGTACGCGCATATCGAAACAAACATACAAATAATAACGATAAAACAAATCAATATTATGATGACGCCAAACGTACTTGTTCTGTATTCTACATCTTTCTGTTATAGTCTTTAATACTCATTGATTTTTTTTCTTTTCAAGTGCTGTAACAGGTATTGTTTTATGATCTAAAAGCTAGACGTAGTTCTGCAGGAATATGCCCGAACAGGTGAATTATCGAATGATTAATTAAAACATATTTTAGTTTTTCAGATGTTAGGTGAAATCATCTACTCCTAATTTACCCCTAACATGGTGTTTATAATTTGATTTTTGAATTTTAGTCAGCATAACTGGTCAGCTACTGGGAAAGGCTGAAACAGCTAAGACTCTACTCCCTGGAGAGAAGGCGGGAGAGGTATGCAGTAATATACATCTGGAAGATCCTGGAAGGAACTGTGCCAAATTTTGGCATTGAAAGCTACACCAATGCCAGAACGGGACGACACTGCATAGTGCCAAAGATCCCAGCAATGCCATCGCGCTTCAGGACCAGTTACTGCAATAGTTTGGGTTTCGGGGGCCCACAGTTTTTTAATATTCTCCCAAAGAGCCTGAGGAACCTGCACAAAGTTGATGTAGGGGTCTTTTAATCAAAGCTGGACCTCTTCCTGTCGAGAGTCCCAGATGAACCTACCTCACGGCAAGAGGTGCAAATGAGGGTTGCTAAATCAAACTCCATTCTTCACCAAGTGCCACATATTGTAGGAGGCTCCCCGTAATAACAGTGTAGCAAAAAGGCGGTGCATTAGCATGGCCGCAGCTCTGAGCTGAAACTAGGAAAAAAAAAATACTAAAGTTTACGTATGTTGAACTGGAAAAAAGAAATATCCACATTCCAGATATAATTTACTTGACCTATCTGATTTAACAGGACAATGTCCCTTAAATTGTATTCTGTACGAATAAAAGGTAGGTAAATAATATTCCGAACTTCTATGATGATAGGTGTATTCGATTAAGGTTAATTAGAGTCTAGACAACATTAGATCAACTGGAGAGAACAATATGAACTACATTCATTTGTCAATGTTTAGATGAAAAAAGTTAGCTTTGTAGCCCACTAAAAGTATTGCTAAAACGATTGCCAATTTGCGCGGCCAAATTAATGTGCCTTCACTTAATTCTGCCATTCAACGCCACAACAGAAAATATCATCGAAACAAAAAAGAAAAAAGAAAAAAAGAGGAATAGCGCGATACAAGAGAGAACCGTTACGTGGTTGATCAGCATGCTAGATAAAGCAGCCACTTAACATCACTAGTCTCTTAATAGAAGCGAACACACTGAATAACATGATGTTTGGATAAACTGTGCCTTACAAATAATAATAATAATAATAATAATAATAATAATAATAATAATAATAATAATAATAATAATAATAATAATAATAATGTGATATTCACGGCTAGAGTAATTTTTAGAGCTGATCTGTGGGAAGAGCTGAACAACGAAGTCGCAAAGAAGAGAAGAGCACATCTGGGAGATTTGCTGGCTAATTCTAGGAGGCTTTGTGACCACTTAGATGCTTTCTAATATTAAAGTATCTACGTCCTATAGATATTCTCCCCGTGCTAAATCCAAGCTTAAACAATGTAAGTATTTTGATTTTCACTATATAAATACTGTAAGGCCGCGAGCTGGCAGAGTCGTTAGTGCCTCTGACAAAATGTTTAGCAGCATTTAGACCGTCTTTCGTTCTCAGTTCAAATTCCACGGAGGTCTATTTTTCCTTTCATCCGTTCGGGGCCGATAAAATAAGTACCAGTTGAGCATTGGGGTCTATGAAATCGACTTAACCCTCTCTCTCTGGTTTCTAAATTTGGCCTGGTACCAAATTCAGAAACCAGACGTGGCTTTGTCGTAAGAAGCTTACTTACCAACCACATGGTTCTGGGTTAAGTCCCACTGCGCGACACCTTGGGCAAGTGTCTTCTACTATAACCTCGAGCCGACCAAAGCCATGCGGCTGGATTAAGTAGACCGAAATTGAAAGAAGCCCGTCGTCCATATATATATATATATATATATATATATATATATATATATATATATATATATATATATATATATATATTTGTGTGTCTGTGTTTCTCCACTACCATCGCGTGACAAGCGATATTGGTGTGTTTACGTCCCCATAACTTAGCGGTTTAGACACTGATAGAATGAGGACTAGGCTTACAAAGAATAAGTCCCAAGGTCGATTTGTTCGACTAAAGTTGGTGCTCCAGCATGGCTGCAGTCAAATGAGTGAAGCAAGTAAAAAAGTAGAAGATATATGCATATATACGAAAAAGAACCCTTGGGTTTGTCATGTATGCATATATCTAAGTATTTACGTATGTATATATGTGCGTAAACTAAAATAAGCGAAGAAGAATAACTCTTGAGAATTCTCCAAAATTGACATATTATTGACGAGAAGGACGGGTTTGAGATAAGAGAGCAGGTTTGAACATATGTTTGTGACTCAATAGCTGTTATCAATTGTCTTGTGCTATGCAAAATAGATTAGAACATGCTTATGGCCTTCGTAATTTGTATAATTTAAGCAAAATGAGCTTAGAGAAAAAACTCAAACGTATATATATATATACATGTGTGTGCATGTACACAACATATATATACATATATATATATATAATATATATATATATATATATATATATATATTATATATATAGATATATATATATATAAATAAATATATAATATATATAAATATATACATATATATATATATAAATATATACATA
>NC_068996.1:42043997-42048923 GCF_001194135.2 Octopus bimaculoides | reverse complement strand
TTCTACCTTTTTGAAACATACAGTAATGAAAATTTCAGTCAGAAACTTTTAATGGAAACCTAAACACGCTCGCGCGCGCATAAACACATAGTAAATAAGCACGCGCAGACATATATTTTTTATGTATTTGCATATACATATAAATAAACGAATAACAACAACAATAAAACAAATCAATATTATGATGACGCCAAACGTACTGATTCGGTATCCTATGGTTTTTTTTTTTATAGTCTTTAATAGTCATTGATTTTTCTTTTCAAGTGCTGTAACAGGTATTGTTTTATGATCTAAAAGCTAGACTTAGTTTTGCGAAAACATGAAGAGACGTTATTAAACTGAAAGACAATGCCCGAACAGGTGAATTATAAAATGATTTATAAAAACTTATTTCCCAGATGATATATAAAATTATTTAAATATGTTTATAACTTAATTTCAATATTTTAGCATAATAAATTAATATACTTATAGTTATTTGCGTAAAAAGTAGGAGAACTACATATTAAGTTAATTGACCTGCTAGAATTAACAGGCAAATATTCACTAAACTGCAGCGTTAAAATGGAAGGGCATATTAGATAACATACTCCAGATTAAACTATACCAAGAGAAGGATAGGATTGTTATAGCTGGCACGGATTTTATCATAAAAGTAATAGATGCAGCTAACGTGAGTATGGGATGCAATAGAGGTCATCATTCGGTTGTTGACACGAAACGAAGCAGTTATGCTGAAATGTACGATTAGTGGTTGTTCACGAGTAAGACGTCAAAGAAGAGTACTTTGGCGTTGTATAACGCAGCAGGGAGCACAAAGAATGGAATTGAGTGAGACAGGCTCCCCCTCCCCCTTCTGCACAATTTCATCGCATGTCCAATAAATATTCTTTAGTATGTAGGGGTGGTTGTGAGGTAAGAAGCTTGTTTCTTAACCACATGGTTCCTTGTTCAGTCCCACTACGTGGCACCTTGAGCAAGCGTCTTCTACTATGAATTCGGACCGACCAAAGCCTTGTAAGTGGATTTGGTAGACAGAAACTGAAAGAAACCGTTGTATATATGTACATGTATATATCTATGTGTGCGTGTTTTTATGTCTCTGTGCCCCACCACCACTCGGCAACCGGTGTAGGTATGTTTATGTCCTCGTAACTTAGCGATTCGACAAAATGATCGATATAGTAAGTACCAAGCTTTAAAATAATCACTCCTGTAGTCGGTTTGTTCGACTAAAACCCTACAAGACGGTGCTCTGCATGACCGCACTCTAATGACTGAAGCAAGATTAAAAGTGAAAGTGAAAGTACATTTGGCTTGTCCGCGCCTAGTTTTATCTGGTCTGATAAACCATTCTTGTTTTGTTTTTTTACTTGCATTTCTCTTTCTCCTTTTTAATACAAGACTATGGTTCCTCCCTGCTCAGGTGTAATTGTGAACTACAATTATTGCTCGGTGTGAATGAACACAACAACACTGCATGAGAATAATAACCAAATTTGATTTTCTCAATCCTACTCGTCACCACTCACACTTTTAAAAGTTCACACATATAATTTACATACATATACACAGATCTGAAAATACTTCATTCTCTACTTCCACACATACACGCAGAATCAAACTAATCTTCATTTAAAGTCTCTACGAAACTTCGAACTTACAGACATACTCACATACAAAGATAGATACACGCAAACACATACACACATACAGACACACACACAATCACAACGTAATCATAATCATCTCTTAAATATTCAAATGTACATTCACATAAATCCAAGCACACAAACACACCCACATGCAATCTTCATTGCACACTGAACTGGGTAACAACCTCAAATTCACGCATTACATAAACACAGACACGCATCAATGCACAAATTGCAACACACATGACACATAGAGATACGCACGCATTCATACAAACAAGCACAAACATGCAAACACAATTTACGAGTTTTCTCCGACATTAGCCCATCATTTTGTCCATTCTTTTGCTTTGAAAATCCCTGATTTTGCTTACACATTTTTTCCTCACTTACTCCACATTAAAGACAATTTCTCTTTCTTCTCCTTCCATTTATCTTGATAAATGACATACTGTCCGAAATCTCGAGTTCTTTTTCTTTATTTATTAGCAAAGTACATTGATTTTTACTTCAGTATCATCATTATTATTATGATATATATTTTGTAATCGTGAGTCATTCTGTTATATATATTTTAAATTTTTATCCAACTGTATAAACTAACATCCGATTTCTGTATTGGATCTATTATATTGCTTACATTTCCTTTTATGTACATGGAAACTCCTCTAACGAGCACCATTCTTCAGCCACAAGTTTTCAAGACAAGATAGAAAATTTTTGTAAAGAAATGTGTTTTCCACCACTCATACGTTCACCTCCCTTTATTTCTTCACAGCTCTATATCTTCTGATTGTTCTTGCTATCTTTCTGTTTCAACTCTTGTTCCTCTATCCCTCTTTTTTTCCTGGATTTTTATCTATCTATTCTTTAATTCTATCTAGTCTCTGTCTTTATTTTTAAAACTGTGTTTGTTAGTTTGTTAGCTTTTCAAATTATTCATGTCTCTGCAAAATGTTCTGCTTGGTTAAATTGCTATTAAACCAACCTACTACAAAGGCAGGTCCACAAGAAAACAACACAAACCGAAAAGAAAAAGGAAGAAAGAATTTTTTAAAATGATAAGAAAGCAAGATTCTAAAGAGATGTTAAGAGGAAATCATTTGTCTCGTTCGGTGGGGGGAGGGGGGGTTGTCCCCCTTATTACATTTGTACTTTCCAGAAAGAAGGAGGGAAGAAAATGTCACTGTGTCCTTTTGTTTCGCTACAACATATCCTTAAAGAGAGATCTCACAAGTGGGAAATGAAATGTCAAGATACGTCTTGTGTCAATGTTGTAACGTTGCTACGGTTCTGTATTCGCCTACTTGATAATATTTTGCTGTAAATTATCCGTACACACAAAAGACATAAACGCTAAATGCAACTAATAAATAATGTAAATAAAATAAACAAATAATGATATTTACCTACAGAGACGTGAAAGCTGAGATTGTTCGTATTTTTTGTTGTTTTTTTTCTGTCTTTTTTTGTTTTTATTTTTATTTTAGATATGGGAACTGCGGATATTGAAATCTACTTTCACTCTTAGACGTATTAGCGGTTTAACTAAGAACAGAAACGATACCATATAGATATTTGGACCCTAAATACAAAATATGGTATACTTAGAATTCAGCCAGAAACAAACACCAGCAGCACAGCTCATAATAACCATAGCAACAAATAATTCTAAAACCTCCAAGAACCCGAAGAATTCGAGTGACGTTGAGAGAAATCTGTTGGCGCCTAACACATGCGCGCTCAATCCGGCGGACGAAGCGACTGCCCCGTTGCCTGCGGTGAAAGCGCCATGTCTTTTGTTTTATTGCAATTTTATTAATCGAAGCCATTTTGGCCAAATATTGGAAACAGTATAAGTTCCTTCACATCTTTGACTGTTGATGATTATGTGTTTCAAGATATGATTTATTTTGTGTAGTGGAGGATGAAAATACTGTTGAAGAAACAAAAGGATCATATTGATGTTTCATGAAATTTAGAAGTTGATGATGATCTGGTGATGGTAAATCTCTGAGTTCGCAATATGACATTGTAATACTTAAAGTACACATAAAGGCTGGGAGCTGGCAGAATCGATAACACGCCGGGTAAAATGTGTAGCGGCATTTCGTCTGTCTTTAGGTTTTGAGTTCAAATTCCGCCAAGGTCGATTTTACCTTTCATCATTTCGGAGCAGGTAAAATAAGTACCAGTCAAACACTGGGGTCGATATAATCGACTTAACAACCACCCCGGAAATTGCTGGCCTTGTGCCAAAATTTGTACCCAATATCTAAATACACACAAAATCACACACACGCATATATATATATATATATATATATATATATAACTGCATTTATAACTGTATATGTAATATATAGATACACATACCAATACATACATACAGAGAGAGAAAGAGAGGAGTTTGTTTAATGTAGTGAAATGCACACACAGATTTAGATGTGAATTATAGATTAAATCTTTTTCCATTACTTACATAATTTTAATTAGTTTTAAATAGTATAGCCACGAATCTCAATGAGAGCCATTTCACTTGAAACGTAAGATCACTTACTGTCTTTAGAATAAGAATGGAAATTACCACCTGCCACTTTATCTGATCGTAGAATGCTAAGAAGACTGAAACCAATCTTCCTCTTATAGCTATATTTTAACGTGGAATTCGCATAATTAATGGTTCCATAGTGAAATTTTTTTTCTATCTGTTTATCTATTAATATATCAAGATAGATATAAATGTATATAAAACATGCTTATATGAGCATATATGCAAGTGCCTATGTGTGTGTGTGTTTATGTATATATGTATGTTTAAGAATGGTGATAAAGTGTTGCGTGACGTTTGCATATGAGTTTGATTGTATGTGCATATTATACATAGGTGCATCACGCAGTCGATTTTCCTATTCACCATGCAGTATTTTCCCATCTAACTGCTGTCGCTAAATTTACCAACATCAATACCGCATGACTTTTCTCGACCAATCGCAGGCTAACGTCCAGTAATAAACATTGACTCTCTTCAGTCAAATTCTCATTCAGACTCCAATGGCCGAAGACTATGCACTTGCTTTAAACTCAGCGTACAAACTGCTTTCATCTATACCTATAACTCCCAATAAAAATGTGCTGAGTGCCCTTCTTTCGTTTGTCTACTCACTCGCGCATATATATATATATACACACACATACATGCATACATGCACATACGCACATATACATATATATATATATATATATGTGTGTGTGCGTGTGTGTGTATATA
>NC_068996.1:42039391-42041548 GCF_001194135.2 Octopus bimaculoides | reverse complement strand
AAAAAAAAAAAAAAAAAAAAAAAAAATCAGCTGCTACTACCACAAACAGGTTCCGTTTTCGTTGGTCAATCTTTGATCTACTTTTCCTTTCAAAAGTTTTCAATTAAAAAGTTTATTAATTAAGTACTTGTAATGCTGATCCACGATACTGAGATCAAAAACTGCTTGTTGAGCACTTTTGAAATTCTACTTTTATGAAATATTATAGGAAATATAATCATTTTATCCATCCAGTGTGAAATTCATCCTCAATTATTTTTGCATTCATAGAGAAACCGGATATGAATAAGAAACTTTTTTTCCAATCAAGTTTTTTTTAGAAAATTCCGCAGTTTTCCTTTTAATGACTTTTAGATCAGTTACATATCTTTCGTCACCAACTACGGTGTGTATGTATGTATGTATTTATGTATGTATGTATGTATGTGTGTGTGTGCGTGTGCGTGTGCGTGTGTAGTGCGCGCTTGTGTGAATGTGTAAACAAGTATCTGTGAATGTGTGTATAAACATTTCGTGATGAGAACAAGTTATATCAAATAAAAGCGTAGAAAAAAACACTTAAGAGTTATATACTTACAAAACCATGTTTGTCTGAAATATTATTGGTCAGTTTTAGCTTGTGGAATGATACTACTTTTTGCATCCACTGTTCACCAGTACTGGGAGAATCTGGATGAATATACATCCGTTTCGGCATTTCTGGGTCCGCTTTTCCTGCGACCATCCAACGACTATTATGAAATTTATACCTGCAATCGTCTACTGCAACAATATCCATAAGGAGAATGTATTTTGCTCGTTTATCCAGCCCTGATACACGGACCTTGTAGGGGGGAAACATCCGCCTGAAAAGGAAAAATAAAAGGAAGGGAAATAGAGGAGAATGTCAAATAGAGATCGATAAAGAAACGTTAACATGATTATTAAATATATGGTCAGTAATAAGTAAATGATTACGTGAATTTCCACGTGTGTGTGTCTGTATTCGTATGTGTGCATGTGTACGTATGTGTATGTCTTTGTGCCTATGTGGATCTCTGTGTGTGTGTGTGAGTGTATGTTTGTGGGTGTGCATGTGTATGTCTGTGTGTGAAAGATTAGCGTCTAAGGCATACTTATTTTAATTTGCAGTACATTTATATTCTTTTCAAAATTCAGAACACCTGAAGTAAAGGCATAAGGGAAAATAATTAAATTCGAGTTACACTGCAGCACACTTAGCATCGTCTCGTGGCACACCTAGCATCGTCTCGTGGCACACCTAGCATCGTTTCGTGGTACACCAGTGTACTGCAGCATACCGGTTGCAGAACACTGGTCTAGAGAGATGACAGCCAAGCATTTTACCACTGCTCTTCAACGTGACTTAATACAAAGGCAAATATAAAACTGATTGTACTGATTGGTGCATTTTCTGTGACATGAAAACTCTCGGCGTTCTTTGCACCAATTAGAATCGCAAAGCATAATAGTTAG
This sequence comes from Octopus bimaculoides, assembly GCF_001194135.2. NCBI lineage: Eukaryota > Metazoa > Mollusca > Cephalopoda > Octopoda > Octopodidae > Octopus > Octopus bimaculoides. The sequence goes on along the minus strand of NC_068996.1, from coordinate 42,040,072 downwards.
GGATAAAATTTAACAAAAAAGAAAAATGACAACTAGAACAAGCAGGAGTAGCTGTGTGATAAGTAGCATGCTTACTAACCACATAGTTTCGGGTTCAATTTCCGTCTATCAAATCCACTCACAAGTCTTCTACTGTAGCTTCGGGCCGACCAAAGTCTTGTGAGTGGAATGATAGACAGTAACTGAAAGAAGCCCGTCATATATATACATATATGTATATATATATCAATGACCGCCATCAGTAGGAAGAGTTATACCCCGTCATCGTCATCACCACTGTCATAATTTTCACCGTCATCACCATCACCATCTCCATCATCGCTATCATCACGATCAAAATCAACACTTTCACCATCATCACCCTCCTACTACTCCTCTTCTACCTCCTCCTGATCCTACTTCTCCTCCTCGCCGTCGTCGTCATCATCATCATTTCCAACAGCAGCACTGTCATCACTGGTAACATAAACAGTATGCAACAGTAGCAACAACGATGAGAAATTAATCCTGGTGCACACATCATGTATGTTTAAGCAAAAATGTATACAAATTTGCTACAACTTCGTGAACATTAGCACAACATCAACGCCCACGCAAACACAATCGCATAAAACATAAACGCACGTATACATACAAATGTATGTATGTGTATACATACATACATATATATATATATATATA
>NC_068996.1:42033873-42035070 GCF_001194135.2 Octopus bimaculoides | reverse complement strand
CATGTATTATTTGTGTATGTATGTATATCTATAATATATTATTAAATATGATTGTGTGTATGTGTATGTATTCATATACATTAATATTCTGTGTTGGTATATAGATGTATTTATAAAGATAGACTGATTTTCAATCAATCAATGAATAAATCAATTAATCAATAAATCAGTCAGTCCATCAATCAGTCTGTCTATCTTTATGTCTGTCTTCCAATCTATCTATCTATCTATCTATCTATCTATCTATCTATCTATCTATCTATCTATCTATCTATCTATCTATCTATCTATCTATCTGTCTATCTATCTATCTGTGTATCTATCTAAGGGAGAAACTAGAGAGAAGTTGTGGGAGAGACCGTTGATAAGAGATAGATATGAGTGAGTAGGCAGAGGAGGAGTGAACGCGTGGAAGAAAAAAATATTTTTAGTATAAAGAAGGAAAAATGTAAAAATGGTAACATCTGGGAGAAGAGCTGGGAAGATAGATAGATAGAGAGAGAGAGAGAGAGAGAGAGTGAAGGAGGAGGAAAAAGAGAAAGAGGAGAGAAAAAGAAAATGGGGTAGGCGCAAGAATAAAGGAGATCACTTCGTAATTTCGTTTTAGTTTTCGATAAAATGCATGGAAATATATGAGCTGAAGTGCGAGTAGTAGTGGAATTAGGTGAGGATTATGGTGGAATGACAGGTTGAACCTGTTCGTTTATACCTAGAAATCTTTAATCGTATTGAAGCAATTTTCGAGAAAATGAAATAAAGCGTACTTTATGCAATCATTACGCGTTTTGATTTGAAGAGAAAAACCGTTTTCATGCTATTTGTGGGAATATACTGGTACACAAATAGGAACACACGTGCATGCGCACACGGATACACACATGCACACACGCACGCACAACAGAAAGAGGGAGGGAGAGAGAAAGAGAGAGAGAGAGTATCAAATATACGAGCACGCTCGCATAAAATCACTTCTTTATAATCATATATTTATGTTATTGAACTCACACACATACACTGGATACAACTATGTATGCCTTTTAATGTATATATTTCCGAAACGTATATAAACAGATATTTCTGCATCTTTGAAATTTACTAGAGGTGCATATATACTTCCGTACATATAAACGTGTACGTCTGCACACACACACACACACTTCTGACACACCAGTGTTCATATATATATATATATATATA
>NC_068996.1:42030461-42031091 GCF_001194135.2 Octopus bimaculoides | reverse complement strand
TATATATAAGGAACAAGAACGCAATAGAGGACAATAAAATATTTGGACAGATAGACGACACAAAGGCAGACAAGAGAAACAACAATGAGAAGGACAGGCAAAAATAAAGGTTCATTTTTGGCCTTGTTTCCTCAGTCAAGTACCAGAAGTCACGACCGTTTCGGGCAGTTACACTCGAGACGGTTCGATCTCTTATTCTTTTACTTGTTTCAGTCATTTCCTTGCAGCCATGCTGGAGCACTGCTTTTTTTTAGCTGAAGAAATCGACCGGCAGGGCTTATTCTTTGTAAGCTTAGTACTTATTTAATCGCTATCACTTTGCCGAACCGCTAAGTTACGGGGTCGTAAACACACCAACATCAAGTGTCAAGTGAAGGGCGGGTGGGGTTGTCAAACAGAGACACAAAGACGCGTACACATAAATATACACACTCACAAGGCATTGGTCGGCCGAGGCTATAGTAGAAGACATTTATCTAACGTGGCACTGGGAGTGAACCTGGAATCATGTGGTTGGGAAGCAAGCTTTTTATCACACACCCAAACAACTCATGTGTCTACATACATACATACACACACACACACACACACACACACACACACACATATATATATATATATATATATATA
>NC_068996.1:42028103-42029477 GCF_001194135.2 Octopus bimaculoides | reverse complement strand
TATATATTAGAAACAAATGATAGGGAAGATAGTATATACTAGAAACTTTATTTACCATAACGGTCATTTCAACACATCCTGCACAATTCACTCGTGGGTGGAAAACTATGCAATGAATTCCAATGTTCATTTCAGTGTAGAAGCATCTCTTCTGATGATATAACTTGGTTTCTCATTACATAATTGATGCTTCACTGTTAAGCTTAACTAGAACATATTGGTAATAGTCGTATCTAATATAATATGATATAATATAATATAATATAATATAATATAATATAATATAATATAATTAAAGCATGACTTTGACTAACTCCCCATCAACTACAGGCTCAGACAGGGTTGCGTGGTTGAACGCAGTGACTTCAACTGAGTCGTCGATCATTTCATGGTAAGTATGTGTGATTATCATAGTCCCCAATCCCAGTGTACTTTATATCGTTTCGATAATACAGGACATTATTACACATTACCTAGACCAACAACGTTTCATTCAGTCACTCATTTCACAATGGTTACAAGGGTGGAACAGGAGAAATCGTTGGATCTTCAGATGGAACGGTTTACGAGATTTGTTCCAACTCTCGGCGATCTTATTTCAAATAGCACATTCGACTGTAGTTTAAATCTGCTACATTGGGCTGACGACATAAGCGAGAACATCGTGTTCCAAAGAAGTGAGATCAAGTCTTCAGTTCGCGATTAGCTGTTTCCCTCGGTTCTTCTACGAGTTTCGGAAGACCTGTACACTTCATCGGTGCTGCGCTTGTCACTCCAATAAGCAATGATATAGATAAGTATATGTACATTTGTACACAGTGACGTACACACATATGCACAGATACATATAGACACACACACACACATACACACACGCACATACACACACATACACACACATACACACACAAACACGCATATATGTGTTTGTGTCTGTATCTGTATACACACGAAGATGACTATGAGGAGTGGGAGGAGGAGGAGGAGGAGAAGTAGAAAGAAGGGAAGTCGTAGGAGGAGGAAGTGAAGAAGGAGAAAAACAACAACGAGAAAAGGGAGGAGAAGAAGAAGAAGAAGAAGAAGAAGAAGAAGAAGAAGAAGAAGAAGAAGAAGAAGAAGAAGAAGAAGAAGAAGAAGAAGAAGAAGAAGAAGAAGAAGAAAAACAACTAGAAGAAGAAGAGTGAAATTGTAGACAGAAAACAGTGAGTGCAATAAATAGAACACACCCACGAACAAACAAAAATCATTGGAAAAAATACAAGCACCAAAACTATTGAATAAATAAAATCACTCAGAGGCGCGCGTGCGCCGTTGCTTGTGTGTGTGAGTGTGTGTGTGTGTGTGTGTGTGTGTGTGTGTGTGTGTGTGTGTGTG
>NC_068996.1:42025133-42027201 GCF_001194135.2 Octopus bimaculoides | reverse complement strand
TATATATATATATATATATATATATATATATGTATATATATATTTATGTATATATATTATTATAATAAAGGCCGCTAGAGGGACGGCTCCTGTATGCCTTGAGAGTTGATTTGGTAGATGGAAAGTGAAAGGCCATCGTATATGTGTGTGTGCATACTTATATAATACACACACAAACACACACACACACACACACACACGCACACACACGCATACAAGGCTTTGTTTGGGCCGTGGCTATAGTAGAAGACACCTGCTTAAGGTGCCACACAGTGGAACTGAGCCCGGAATCATCTGCTATGTATGTATGTATGTATGTATGTATATATATATATATATATATATATATATATATATATATATATATATACACACATACACACACGCACACATATGTTAGAGCTTTCATTATATGATAGCTTTCAGCTGTTTTACATAGATTTCACCGGTTTCAAAACTTTTTGACAGTGTCACTTGCTCCGATCGTGCCGAACAGTGTTATTGCCACCAGAGAATGCCAGTAATCTTTCGGTCTTCATATTAATCGTATCTCTATGCAGCTACTTTACTAAGTAAAGATTAGCTGGAACCACGGAACCATGTACCAATTATTCCGTTTCATCACCTGCTAAAGATAATTTCTTTCTGTGTGTTTTGTTGTTCATTTTACAATCTTTTTCGATCTCTATTTCCTGTCCTCACCCCTACCTTCACCACAACCACCATAGAATAACCCGATTTCTGACCAATACAAGTTCTGTAACGTATTATGAAACTGCCTTCAAACTAATCATAACTCACCTTCGTTGAAACTACTCTACACCACTATGCTCGTTGTCCATTGACGCCCACCTGTCTCTCATAATTAAGATATTATTTTTCACACTACTCTTTAATATCTTCTCAGAGTACCATAATAAGGGCTTCTGTAAAGTTTGATCACATCTTAAATTCGGGGCGTAGCTTACTTATTCAAACATTGCTGCAGGATTCAGATCGCTTCTCTAAAATCAGCAACTCTTTCCAATCCTCAGGATAGCTTTTCCTTCGTACAAAATTTACTTTGTGCTTTTTGTATTACTCCTTCTTCGACAACCTTGTAGAAAATCATATTCTTTGCACTGTCGATGATACATAGTCGTTTAAGTGGACTAACAGTGAGATCACCAGCTTCCATAACGGTGAAAGTTAATACTACCATTGCAGCCTCCATCTTTTGATAAATTAGCAGGGAGAACTTCACACTAGAGCTGTTGAGAGGCAAACATTCACAAGAAAAGAAATAACTTAATAAGACCAGTTGATCTGATCAAATATTTTAAACAAGGGATTAAACCAAAGCAGATTAGAATGAATTTTGTCATCTAATATAGATCTGCATGAATGATTATCTATATGTAAAGGTATTTATACAGAGACATTTGTATATCACCTTACACTAAACGAACGTCATTCATTTGAGCGGGTTAGACTGAAAAGTTCATAGGCTGACTATGAAGGAGTGATGCTATGGAATTTTGCATGCATTACTTTCAACTGTACTTATTTATGAGTGCTTGTTTCTTTCCAAGTAAACTGACATCTGACAGTTTGAAGAACACTTCAAAAGCAACCAGTAGCGACTTTCTCATGAAAACAGATGACGTCATATCAGCTGTTGATGACATTTTGACCAACGGGAGGAAAGCTTCTTCACCAATGGGATCGAAGCGTAATAACACCGACAGAGGAAGTCTCTGTGTGTGTGCGCGCGCCTGTATGTGTGTGTGTACCGCATGAGGGTGGGAGTGGGGGCCCATACTGAAAAATAAACCTCATTTGGTTACATTCCATGAGAGTAACTTGGTCAGCCTATGAACTTTTCTGCCGACCCTCGTGAAAAGAATAGCGCAAATAGCTGAATGTTGTTATGTTGTTTGTGTTATGGCTGTTTTCCTGTATTATTACAACAGCCAATTCTATAACAAACAATACCATTACAACACCAGATCGACGACCACAAAGATCGCCACCACCACCACCACCACCACAAACACCACCACCACCACCACCACAAACACCACCACCA
>NC_068996.1:42023274-42024256 GCF_001194135.2 Octopus bimaculoides | reverse complement strand
ATATATATATATATATATAGGGGGAGAATTCAGAAAAAAGAAACAACAGACGAAGATAGGTGGTATAGAAAACAAATAGGTGTATTAGTACAACGCTCGGGAAGTGAAAAAGTTTTAACGTTTCGAGCCTATGCTCTTCCACAGAAAAAAAAAAAACAAGGAGAGAAAAAAAAAAGAATGTGCATATATATGTATATGTAATTTTGGGGACTAATGGGTGTATATCATTAAGTGTGTTGAGTAAAGAACGTTCACAGTTTGGATTACCTACAGTTGGGATATATATCCTCTAGATCTACGTAAGGAATTCCGCAGTGTTTGTTGGGATAATAATTGATAAAGGAAACAGAAGATAGATTTAGCACTAATCTTTATTCGGTGCGACGATCGTTTTGGTCAATCCTGCAGACGTCCGTTATGGGTAATATATTGTGTATCTAACTGTGTTGCATCAATCTGTACAGTTTGTGTTACATCAGACACATGCATAAAAACAGGGATGTCACGTAGGATATACTGAGATGTTCTTCTTGCCCGTTGTATTTTGGTTTTAACTGACTAATGGAGCAACTCAGTATATCTATCGGGACATCTCGTTCTTTAATGCAAGCATTTGATGTGACACAAACTGCACAGATTGATGCAATACAATTAGATGCACAATGTCCTACCCATAATTGACAATTTCAGGACGGGTCATAACAATTTTCGTTCTAAATAAAGGCTAGTGCTAATACTACCGTTTTCCTTCATCAATAATATACATATGTATGTGTATGCACACACATACATATATATATGTACATGCATGTGTGTATGTATATATGTATGTATGTATGTATGCATGCATGCATGTATCTTTCTCCCTCTCTCTCTTTCTCTCTCTCCCTTTCTCTCTAACCTTCTCTATCTCTAAATATATATATATGTATATAAATGTCTGTGTGTGTGTGTATATATATATATATATATATATATATAT
>NC_068996.1:42021720-42022359 GCF_001194135.2 Octopus bimaculoides | reverse complement strand
TATATATATATATATATATATATATGTAAGTACACACACACGTATTTCAGAGTACGTATTCATTGATCAAAAACGCTTATGAAATCTATTAACATGTTATCATATGCAAACCTGTGCATCTGTGTGTTTTTGTATATATGTTTGCATGTTCGTGTGTGTGTTTATGTGCGTGTGTATGTGTGTGTGCGCGCGCGCATGCATGCACAGGCGGTCTCTGGCTTAACGTAGTGAAAAAAAAGTGTGTTACGCTCAATGCTCCTGTAATTTGCGTAAAATATCAATTATAAACATATAACACCTAGATCAAGGTTCAGTGTTGATAAATTGATATAATCACAAAGACGTCAGATACACACATACACACGCGCGCACGCACACACGCACACATATCTTTATAAGTATATACATATGTGCTTGTGTGTGTATTCGAACATGAATTAATAACGTTATTGTATTATCTGTTCTGGCATATGTTATGGCAATGGTTACTTGATGTCCATTATACCACTCTAAAAAGATTGTTAGTAATATCACTTTCATACTGATGAATTGAAATACTGACATCAGTGCCACACACAAAGATACTATACATACGCTTGCATATGTGGATATGAGCGATATATCATTATATATATATAT
>NC_068996.1:42021189-42021710 GCF_001194135.2 Octopus bimaculoides | reverse complement strand
TAAGAAAGTAAGAGAGAGTACGATACGACAGCTGTCAAACCAGCCATATTTTGTACTCTAATACGCTCTTAATACACCTCGACTATATAAGTTTGTGTGTATACATATATGTATTTCGAATTTATAAGAGCAGCATTTTAATATCATTTATAAACCCCAATTAATGATATTACTTCAAAATATAAGCAGAAAATTAAGTAAATGTATAAATAAATAAGTATACACACCACAACAGTGGCAAGGAAATAGATATACAAAACCGCACTTGTCTGCATCAGTAGGTAATGCCGCGGGTGTGTGACTGTAGGTTGCCCTCATTCAGATGGTGATATCTAATTAATACAATCCATATGTAATACAAACGTACACGCACGGACACAGTTACACACACACGTACGCGTGAACACACACACACATACGCGTGTACACACACACACATACACACGCCCACATATATATACATATATGCATACATACATATATATATATATATACACACATACACACAATTATACGTGTAT
>NC_068996.1:42019743-42020038 GCF_001194135.2 Octopus bimaculoides | reverse complement strand
TATATATATATATATATATATATATATATGTATGTATGTATATATATATATACCTATATATAGAAAGAGAGAGAATGGGTTGAAGGGAGAGAGAGCATGTATATACACATATCTACACATTAGCAGATACACATGTATATGTAAAAAAATTACATGTATACCTATGCGTACTCAAGCGTGTGCGACTGTATATTTCGTATGTGTATACCAAATTTACCTATGTAAAGGGTGTGTGTGAGTATTTACACACATATATACGCATATTCATATATATATATATATATATATATATATA
>NC_068996.1:42013872-42019395 GCF_001194135.2 Octopus bimaculoides | reverse complement strand
ATCTTCTTTCCGTATATCTATATATATCGTGATATAATTGCATTAATATCGCTATCACAATCATTAAATTTTTACTGTCAAATATTCTCAATTTCTGTTTTGTTAAGAATTTGATTTTTTGTTTTTCGTAGCATTTTTCCTTTTCAGAAAAATATATAACAACACACACAAAAAAAAAAATAGCAAAATGAAAATTTGAAAATGGAAGTTTTTTTATAACACAACACGTGGTTTTTACCTAACGTATTTTATATAAATGGTGTTATTGTTACTACTACTACTACTACTACTACTACTACTACTACTACTACTACTACTACTGTTGTTGTTGTTGTTATCATTATTATTATTATTGAGTACATGCTTTCGAGCTACAATGAAAATGTCATTGTTGTACATCTGCTTAAATTTAAGTTCTTCGCATTATATCATAAACACTAGGAGATTTTGAACCGACATATAGGCGTCTGTATTGTATGATATTGATTTGCCTGCTAAATCTTTCACTCTCTATCGTTAAGACGCGCGCGCGCGCACATACACACACACATCACATATGTATATGTATGAATTATAATTAATTGTTAAGTTTATGGGAACAATAACGGATAAATTCATAACGGATAAAATTTTCTACCCGAAAACTTTTTCTTTGAAATTGCACGCATTAGTTAATCGTTGTTGGATTTACACATGTTTGACGTGGCGACATAGCGACGGCTCAGTTTTATTTATTTATTTATTATTATTATTATTATTATTATTATTATTATTTGACGACTAACCATTTCCTCATTTCAAATTTCAATCTTTTGAATGTCCGAGCGTTCCCTCAATGATGCGTAGACTGGAAATGAAGTTCCAAGGTCATAGCCTGGGCAAGTTTGTCCAATGATCGACTTCAAATCTCATACATATCACAGCAAGCAATTTATCAACATTTGTTCCAGTTTAAAATCTCTTCTAAATTGTGCATGTCGTTGTTATATTTATGTTGCTGTAGTTGCGTTTTTGTTATTGTTTAGTCCAAGGAAGGCTTTCAATGGGCAGATTTGTCGTTATTGCTTTCTTGATGTCACCATGTCGTCTTTACTTCTTGGTAATGTGTTTAGGACTAAGTTTACCAAAGTCTTAGACAATTCAGAAATTTTGGTGGTATTTGTCTGCTATTTGTTGCTGTGTAAGCAATCAAACAGATATTCTATACTTAACTTGTTATCTATGGGTTTTACCTTACTGTTTTTTCCAAGGATTTTCTTTATTTTGCTTTTTTTTTTGTTTTTATTTTTGATATCCTGTTCAAAACCGTTACATATTTTACATGCCCAATAGAAAATAAATAATAAGAAATATTAATAACAGTCCTTTCTACTATAGTCACAAGACCTGAAATTTTTGGGTAGATACCACTCAATTATATCGACTCCATCCCTCCGCCACCCGCCACCGTGTTCATTTGGTCTTTAATGGCAATATTTTAACAGTAACGAAAGGATGGAAAGAAAAATCGACTCCGGAGTCAATGGAAATCAGATCGAAAAGAAACGGAACAAATGATAATTTTTCTTATTTTCCATGCAACCCCAAAGATATTTAGGACAACACAATAAAAAAAGTTCAGTAGGGATTTAAATAAACAGCGTAAACAATTAAAACTAAGAATTAACGAGACAATTAATGCTACAAAACCTCTACATGATTTTTATTAAACCATTTTCAAACAGTATGTACCACCTACCTATCATTATTTATGAGCGTTCTCTTTTGTAAGTAATATTTACTGGAACCACTGAAATCATTGCAACACTATACATTCCAATGTATTACTACTCTACATTTGAACTTATTGTTTTCTAAGCCTCAAGGCGCCTCTTGGGAGCCAGTGTTTAGATGTAAAATTGGTCTGTAATTCGCATGAAGCAAATTACAGAACAATCTCGTATATTATTCTCGGTATTTAGGTAAAATATAAGCTCTAGCCCAGAGTTCTAACTCGTGGCTCTTTGAGAAGAGGTTATAATAATTTTGCATCTGCAATTCATTATGGCAACGTGAAGATGTAGTGGTACAATTTCACAATGGTACAATTTTACGTAGAGTATTCAGGAAGTACGTCAAAATACAGTCATGTTTTTCTTCTCATTGCCTTTTGGATTTCACTGAAAATGCACTGGAATTCGTTTAGATTTAAAAAATTTTTAAACCCTTAACAAATTTACAGATTTTTCAGATTTTCAAAAGTTAACATAAGTTATCTTGCTTTTGATTGGAGTTCAAAAATTCTCTTGTTTCTATAGGAAGAACATAGCTCAAATTTGCATCTCTGTTTTGGATACGATTTGATTGGCCGAGAATGATCACATGACTAAGTTTACAAATTTTAATAAGTACGCCGCTACGTCCGTTCTTTCATGTCATGTGACAATATGTTTGGCGCCGTAAGTTAAATCTTTCGTGGTTGAGTGAGCATGTCTAATGACATTCCTAAACAATCAAGGCTAGTTAAATTTAATTTGTCAAGCTTGGTAGTGGATGATCACATGATTATACTTTAGAAATTTTTATAGGTTCCTTCTATGTGGCAATATTTTTTGCGCCCAAAACTAAGGCTGACACGGTTGTCTTTGTCACCGAAGGATTTAAATTCATTTTTGAAAACAACATTTTTTGTCTTTAATGGCAATATTTAGGAACAAATATCTGGGACTGCGATGGGTACAAAAGTCACTCCGACTTATGCCAATTTAGTCCTGACATACATGAGGTCCTAGATATATGAATGATTTTAAATTAAAATATGGCTTAGACTACCATAAATGTTCATAATTTTATGAACGCACAAATTTGTTGAGTTTATTGATTTCAAAACCCTAAGTAACAGCTAAAACAATAGTATTAACTTCACCATGAAATAGAGGGACATTCAGTTACCATTCCTGGACATTATAATCATCAAAACAAACACAAATTTTGAAACAGACATTCATTAAAACCAACAGATTCTAAAAGTGCCTGCTATTCTCCTCATGCTGTCCCGAACGCTCAAAGACGAATATTCCACAGGAATTGGCATAAGTGTTTCAAGCTTTGAAATTCGTAATAAAAGACTCCAGGAATTAAAACTGACACTACTTAAAAGAAAATGTCCGCCAATGTTAATAGAGAATGAAATAGAGCGTGCCAAAACAATAGATCCCCTATTGCTCTACCCTTCCATACAACATACAACCTCTAAACCATAGAAGCGTACAAAATTATCCACCAGAACATTCTACTACTAAGACCAGACCCAACAATGAAACAAGCACTCGAATTGCACAAAATATTCAAAAGCAAAAGACTATCAAAATCCATAAAAAAAATCTACACACCCGCGCTAAATTACTCTCTACATACGCCACACCAGCAACAAAAAGTGTGGCCGCCCTAATTGCGGGCCTCACATCAGCCTCATTGAAGACAACTCATATAAATTTAAATCAGGATAGATTTTTACCATAAAAAATCGTCTTAATGTTCGTCAAAAAAATTTAATACATGCTATTAATTGTAAAGGGTGTAATGCGGATTACATACACTAAACAACACAGTCTCAGAAATAGACTCACTATTCATCATCAACGTATGCGAGAAGCTATGACTAGACAGATCCCACTGCGTGGACACGTAGTTATAAGTGCAAAAGATTAAGTCTCCCAAATTCCAAGTCTTCTTTTGTTCAGTCAATACCACAGACCCAGTACGGATAAACAAAGAAAACATATCATACAAAAATACAAACCATGACCGAATAAACTTTGATTGGGTACATACACCAACAAATATTTACACACAAATTCATTCTGCCTCTCGACGTGTTGAAGTTGTAGAGTTAACAACCTAAACATTGCACACATTCGTGACTTTTGCTCGTATGACACTAATGCATAAATTTCGCGGAGAAGAAATTTTATGCCTACGTACATAGATACAAATCATAACCATTCAGCCACTGAGCTACATAGAAACAACTACTGTCCACTCCACCATTTGACAATTTAAATTTAGACAACTCTGATTGTCTGGGACTGTCACTAGATACTCAAAAGTATCAGCCTTAATTTTCGGCACACAAACAAAAGTCGCCACATGATATAAACGCATGGACGTATCGAGGAACCTACAAAAATTTCTAAAATTAAGCATGTGATCATCTTATACCACACATCATTGGAGAGCCCTGATTGGTTGAGACTGTCGCTAGACACGTTAACTCAACCGTGTAAGTATTAACTTAAAGTATCAAACGTATTGTCACATGACATTAAAAAAACGTACGTAGAGGAGAATTTACAAACGTTTTTAAATACAGTCACATGATCGTCCTCGGCCAATCAAATCATATCGAAAACAGATACTAATTTGAGCTATGTTCTCTCTATAAAAAAAACAAGAAAATTTGAAAACTAAAGCCACAAGCAAGGCAGTTGTGGCATAGCTCCGCGTTTTCCCATCTCAACTTTTGAAACTCAGAGAAATCTGCGAAGCCAGTTAAGTCTTTAAAAAGTAGATCTAAACGAATCCCGCGGAATAAAATAACTTTGTTCTCTCTCTCTCTCCCCCTACACACACTCATACATATATATACTTATATACATTTATACATACATATATGCACACACACACGGAGGCACGCACACACACACACGGAGGCACGCACACTCATACGCGCGTGCGCACACACACACAAACACATACACATATATATATATTACTAAAGACTTGATCCATCAGACTTGTCTAAAGCTTATGGCAAATTAATTTCACATAATGAAGCCGACACTACTAGGTCGTAAGTGCGAGGGAAGCTTATTAAACCCTCGGCTATGTTGGAACCTACAAAACCACTTGCAAATCTGGGACTATGTTACATTGTTCAAGGTCACCCCTTTATCTAGACCGTACCCTGGTGGTATTTGAGACATGCTATTTTAAGCAAGCAGAAATAAATTGTAGAGGCGGCTTCCCTGGTCTGTGAAGGTTGATGAAATTAGTTAGAAATCTCCATATCGTGTTCATGATACGGTGCAGTATTTATGACAATGTACCAACTACTCACGTTCTGCACGGTAATCTGATTCCATCGCAAGTTTGTCAGTGGGTACACTACTCACCGATCCTTTAACCTACATAACTATATCACTAATCATATCTAATCTCTATGCGAAACCAATGTTAACGATACTATGCTGTAATTTGACTTTCTAGGAATAACAGTCCAATTTTCCTCAAATTAGACCTTACCACTGAAAATAAAACAAAGAATTAAATAAATTAGATAGTGTTATATATCTTGACAAGATGGTCACAACTGGAATGCATTCATGACAGTTTTGCTCGGTCAGGGCTGACTGGAGATAAGCAACAACAAAAACCGGTAAGCAGGCCAACAAAAAGTCTCTACGCTGCTGTTTGATCTGTGAAAAATTACATCACAATTTTGAGAGCAGAACCAGCCATTTAACAAAAGATGATATATATATA
>NC_068996.1:42011147-42013157 GCF_001194135.2 Octopus bimaculoides | reverse complement strand
TATAGGTGGGGTGTATTTACATACACAGACATATGCAAGAAATTCATCAAGTTATGTTAAAAGTAGCTAGTTCAATATAAAGTCTTTCTTTTGTGTCTCTGTCTGTTTCTCTTTTCCCCCCCTCTCTCTCTCTCTCTCTCTCTCTCTCTCTCTCTCTTTGCTTCTCCCTTATTTCTCTTTGATTCTTTCTTTCTTTCTCTCTCTATCTATCTATGCTTTTTGTGTCAGCACAAATATATATAATATGTATATATATGTTTGTATATATACATGTATAGCATGTATATGCAGGCGCGTGCGCGCGCGCGTGTATGCGTGTGTATGTAAATATATATATATGTAAAAATACAAACACACGCTCATATATAATACTTATGGGTGTGATAGAGGAAATGAACAGGCAGGTATTCAGAAAGGTACAAAGGTAAGAAATCTGAAAGCTTACAGAGAGAGAGAGAGAGAGAGAGAGAGAGATCTAAATAGACAGACAGGCAGATATATATATATATATATATATATATATATATATATATATATATATATATATATATATATAGATAGATAGATAGATAGGTAGATAGGTAGATAGATAGATAGATAGATAGATAGATAGATAGATAGATAGATAGATAGATAGATAGATAGATAGATAGATAGATAGATAATCTTCAATTTGATTTATAATGGTCTACAATGTACCAGTGGCGCTGTATATGGAGTAAAAAAAAAAATATGTTTAGTCGGAACGTTATGCCTGTGGCTATTTCATAAATACAGTAATAAGTATCGATCTCTCTTTGTTACTATGATCCCACCTACATGTATTAATCATTTTATTTTAATCTCCCTCTTCTCTTCTATTTAGTCGTATCTAATTGTCTAAGAATCTACGTTTCAACCGAAGCTTCTCTCTCTTTCTCTATGTAACTGTCTTACTGTCTGTCGATGTATTATGTATCCATCTATTTAATTTACTACTTATTCTCGAATCTATCCATCCATCTATCTTTCCATCTATATAACAGACGTGCTAGCTACATTTGCAAACCATCCAGCTTGTTAGCATGTACGTTAAATAGACTTTTTTTTTTCAGATGGTTAAAGAGTTCAATGGCTTAGCAGAATAAAGAAACAAATTTAAAACGAAATCAAATATAACAAAATTGTTTGAAAAGAAAAAAAAGATTAAAAGAAAATTTAAATAGCGGTCGTGTTAGTATATACTACAAATGGAAACGAACCAGTATTCATTGAAGTCTTAACCTAATTCCTAGAAAATCGAAGGGAAGAATGTTTTATTGAATTCTCTTTAGGCTGTTTTAGTTTCACTTCAATACACCGTCTGTGACGTCATATTTAGTTTACGAGAACTAGATTCAGTACGTTGTATATATTCAATGTTACTGTATTAGTATACGCATGTTTGACTGACTGTAGGATGATTGCCAAGAGCTCTCTTTGTGTCCATGAGCACGCAATGGGGACTGGTACACGTGTAGGCATGTGTGTACAAATGAATATGAATGAGCATATAGGTGAGAAAATATAAATGCACATACGCACGCACATGTAGAAGTATATATATATATATGTATATATATATATATGTATATATATTATATAATATATGTTTATATGTATGTGTATGTATATATATATATATATATATATATATATATACTTGTATATATGTATATATCTATCTCTCTATATATATATAGGCATATACGCATATATATGTGTGTGTGTATTTATTTATTTATTGTACACAGGGGGCTAAACATAGAGGGGACAAACAAGGGGATTAAGTCGATTACATCGACCCCAGTGCGTAACTGGTACTTGTTTAATCGACCCCGAAAGGATGAAAAGCAAAGTCGACGTTGGCGAAATTTGAACTCAGAATGTAACAGCAGATGAAATACCGCTCATCATTTCGCCTGGCGAGCTAATTGTTCAGCTAGCTCGCCACGTATATATGTATATACATACATATATATATATATATAT
>NC_068996.1:42010179-42011003 GCF_001194135.2 Octopus bimaculoides | reverse complement strand
TATATATACATACACACACATGCATACAAATACAATATAGATATATGTGTATGTGTATGTATATATATATACTTATATATGTATCTATATCTATATATAATTTATATGTATATATATATATATATGTGTGTGTGTGTGTGTGTGTATGTATATGTATATATATACATATATACATATATGCATATATATATATATATATATACAATGTATATAATGTATATATACATATATACACACATATACATATAAATAGATGCATACGTACATATATTATAGGCGTAGTCACGAATCTCTGTCTGAAGATCCTCAATCCTTCAACTGGACCCCACGTCATACGTCAATTTGCGAAAAACACAAAATTCAAATAGATGTTAGATAATAATTCTTTGTATAATAAAAAGTAGCGGCGGGGTGTCTTCCGAAACTGTCAAGACCCGACAGCCTAATTATTTGTGTATCATGTATTACACATAAGTTCTCTCAGTTTGGAAGCATGTGTATATCTATGTATGTATGTGTGTGTGTGTGAGAGGGAGAGAGAGAGAGAGAGAGAGAGAGAGAGAGAGAGGGAGGGAGAAAGGAGAGAGATAGAAAGGAGAGAGAGAGAGACAGGCAGAGACACAAAGATTGTGTGTGTGTGTGTGCAGTTACATACAAGTACGTATATACGCACCCGTATCTATACCGACTTATATACGAACATAAATATTTCATATGTACAGTTATACTTACTCGAATATGTATAAACATACATGCATATATATGTGTGCGTGTGTGCATGTATGTATGCATATGTATATATATATATATATATATATATATAT
>NC_068996.1:42004169-42006416 GCF_001194135.2 Octopus bimaculoides | reverse complement strand
CCCTTAACGTAGTTCTCGGGGATATTCAGCGTGACACAGTGTGTGACAAGGCTGACCCTTTGAATTACAGGCACAACAGAAACAGGAAAGCTGTGGTGAAAGAGTACAGCAGGGTTCGCCACCATCCCCTGCCGGAGCCTCGTGGAGCTTTAGGTGTTTTCGCTCAATAAACACTCACAACGCCTGGTCTGGAAATCGAAACCGCGATCCTATGACCGCGAGTCCGCTGCATAACCACTGGACCATTGCGCCTCTACTATAATTACACTAACACTCACAAATACTCACACACGAGCACGCACGCACACACATACACACATATACGCATATATGTGTTTATGCATGATTATATTGGTTCTTCTTATGTTGATGTTGATGTTTATAGCACTTTTGTTCTACTAATATTGATATTCCGTATGATTCTAGGAGTAACTTACTCGCACAAATTAACATAATTTCTCTATGAGCACGTCCGGGCGACTGAGAGGCTGTTAAGCGTATATCCGCGTTCGTATGCGTACATGTGCGTGTGCCAGTGTGAGTGTGCATGCGTGTGTGAGTGTGCGAGCGTGCGTGCGTGCGTGCGTGCGTATGTGTGTATGGGAACGGATGGCGAGAATCTGGTTAATAGAAATTGTTGGCGACATTATTCCTGTGGCTATACAATCTGTTTGTGACTTATGTAACTGGATGAGAACACGTTTATAACCATTTCCATATATGTATTACATAACGGACCAGATGTATTAGATATAAATTTAAAATTAGATCACTATCCAACGTATAAATGTATATATGTACATACATATGTGTACGTCTATCTATCTATCTATCTATATATCTATCTATCTGCATATTATATATATATATATATATATATATATACACACACTCGCATATATATAAATACATACATATACATAATATAAATACACACGCACGCACACACACACATATATACACATACGGATAAGTAGATTTATGTAGATATAGATTACATAGGTTTATATTTATACACGTATAAATGCGTATATCATCATCATCATCATCATCATCATCATCATCATCATCATCATCGTTTAACGTCCACCTTCAATGCTAGCATGGGTTGGACGATTTGACTGAGGACTGGCGAAACAGAAGGCTGCACCAGGCTCCAATCTGATCTAGCAGTGTATATATATATATATATATATGATCGGCTATTATTATGATTGACCGTTGACTGAACACTATTCAATTTTTTTTCTCCGTGTTTTTCTCCTTGTCTCCGTATTCTTTCTGTTGAAGAGCGTAGCTCGAAACGTCAAAGACTTTCCGTATTCCCGAGCGTCATACTAATATATACTTTTGTTATTTACACCACCTGTCCTCGTCTGTTCTTATTATTTGTATATTCTCCCATATATATATATATAGATATAGATAGATAGATAGATACATAGATAGATAGATAGATAGATACATAGATAGATATTCACACTCACTAACACCACAATACAAACACACGCACACACACATATTGATAACACCGATAAATAGACTGAGATATCGAGATATGTGTGCGCATGTGCTTAGATAGACTGACAAATATAGTCGATATTTAGACAGACAGATAGATATTCCTGTCGGAGATCAAGAATACTATGAAAGTAAAAAAGAATTAAAGCCTGACAGAAATAAAAACGAAAGTAAGAAAGAAGAAAAAGGAAAGGAATGAACGAATGAATTAATCAATGATTGAGAGGGAGGAAGATTACTAAGCAAAATAGCCTGATCCGACTGAGCCGCCGCACATCAGCCGGTAAGAGCCAATTAATGAAATATGTCGGATTGCAAGTCAGCTGAAAGGAGCGGTCCATCGATTAACTTTATATCCAGCTCTAAACATTAGAACCATTGAATAATTGCCGATTTGGAGCCTGTCATAGAAAGTTATTGACGCAACAACGCCTCTCGACCTACCAGATAACCGCTGAAAACATGACAACAGCCAAGAAACAGTAAAAGCATATTTAAAACAATTCCAAGTCTGTCTTTCTATTGTCACTCCACATTCTTCTCCCTGATGCCAAATGAATGAGATCATTTTCTTCTTCTTCTTCTTCTTCTTCTTCTTCTTCTTCTTCTTCTTCTTCTTCTTCTTCTTCTTCTTCTTCTTCTTCTTCTTCTTCTTCTTCTTCTTATTATTATTATTATTATTATTATTATTATTATTATTATTATTATTATTATTATTATTATTAT
>NC_068996.1:41997423-42003162 GCF_001194135.2 Octopus bimaculoides | reverse complement strand
ATATATATATATATATAATAATAAACACAGTATGTGCTTTTGTGCTTTTAGCTTCATGTGCTGCAAGCATGCCAGAGAGCATTTTTTTTAACACGTCTGTCTGGTGTCCTACCACAATCATCAGGTCTGATGATTGTGCTAGGATACTAGACGTGTTTAAAAATATTGTTTCGCATGCTCTCAGCATATGAAACTAATACAAGAGCGCGCACACACATACACACACACACACACACGCACGCATACACACATGTATATTATATCATATTATATATGTGCATGAATGTATGTATGTATGTATTTATGTATGTATGTATGTATGTATGTACATATATAAATACACATGCAAAATATTAACGTGTATTCCTTGAATGATTTGCATTCAATTCAGTTAACACTGTGTGTGTGTGTGTGTGTGTGTGTGTGTGTGTGTGTGTACAAAAACATTAATACTCACTAGAATCTCAAGATAATACTGTATGGACAGAGATAGTTCATCTTCAAATTTCGTCGATGACAACCTCGTACGACAACGCTTTCTAAAACGAAAATGCTTATATTCAGCCATCTCGCCACTTATATCCCTTTCTACTATAGGAAGGAAGTCCTGAGATTTGGGGAGGGGGAGTACGTCGATTACATCGATCCTAGTGCTTAACAGGTACTTATTTCATCGACACCGTAAGGATGAAGGGTAAAGCAGGCTTCAGTGACATTTGAACTGAAGAGTATGAAAATGGATGAACTGCCGCTGAGCATTTTGTCCGGTGTGCTAACGATTCTGCCAACTCGCTGGTTTAATATTGTTAATGATGATGATTTGCTGCTGTTGTTGGCACTCCGTCGCTTGCGACGTCGAGGGTTCCAGTTGATCCGATCAACGGAACAGCCTGCTCGTGAAATTAACGTGCAAGTGGCTGAGCACTCCACAGACACGTGTTCCCTTAACGTAGTTCTCGGGGATATTCAGCGTGACACAGAATGTGACACAAAATGTGACAAGGCTGACCCTTTGAATTACAGGCACAACAGAAACAGGAAGTAAGAATGAGAGAAAGTTGTGGTGAAAGAGTACAGCAGGGTTCGCCACCATCCCCTGCCGGAGCCTCGTGGAACTTTAGGTGTTTTCGCTCAATAAACACTCACAACGCCCGGTCTGGGAATCGAAACCGCGATCCTATGACCGCGAGTCCGCTGTCCTAACCACTGGGCCATTGCGCCTCCACAATGATGATAATGATAGTGGTAAAAGTTTGCTCTGTCAAAATCTACCTGTGAATGGCTAAACAGCTACACGCAAACAGCAAGAGACCGTATTATGAATGACAACATAAACGATAAAACGGTAACCCACCAACACCACCAACACCACCAACAACACTAACACAACAACAGCAGCAGTAGCAGCAGTAGCAGCAACAGCATCCTGGGAGACAAAAATCAAGCTGTGTGAGAAACTAGCTACATAATATAGTCATGTAGCCGTATCTAACCGACACTTGTTGTATTGTTAGTAAAAGCAAAGTTTTACCCCCGATACATTCTTACACGCCACCCACTTTCACACAAAATTTAAATGTAGTGCACTGTGCTGAATTAAGCAATCATAACACCTGTTGGTATTTGATCATTTCAAGCGTAACAAATCCACTGTCTGTTTATTTGAGATACAAGTTGACCTTCACCTCGTCCGCTCACACTCTGTTGCATTACATGCCTACTACATATCAATCAATAAAAGAATCAGTCAGTCAATCGATACGTTTAGCAATATATTTATTAAGCTATCTGCTATCTACTTACATGCCCAATCGTCTATTTCTGACTATACCTACCTACTTACCTACCTACCTACCTACCTACTTTGTAGAATTGTCTGTCCATTGAATATCATTCTCTCTTTCTCTGTCTATCTATATCAATTAATCAACCACACTAACAATACAATTATCTCTCTCTCTCTCTCTCTCTCTATCTATCTATCTATCTATTTATCTATCTACTTATCAATTACATTGTTTCCTATTCTATTCATTTAAACTTTTTCAAACGTGCTACATAGTTGGATGCGTCTGATCACCTGTCCATATTTCTAACTCATTCTCTCTCTCTCTCTCTCTCTCTCTCTCTCTCTCTCTCTCTCTCTCTCTCTCTCTCTCTCTCTCTGCCATTTTGTCTCTCTGTATATATCTACGAATTCATCAAATTCTTTCCGTGGATTGTACTTTTCTCCTTTCTTTTTGTTCAGTTGGATCAATCAAGTACAAATATCATTTTAATCGATTCTACCACCCACATAATTTGTGTGACCTTGTGGAGTTCAAATTTTCCATTCTTTTGAGGTCGATAATATCAATTTAAGGAACTGGGTGAGGGGTGAATGGTATTGTTTAACCTACTCCTCTCAAAGAAGGCTAGCCCATTGACTAAATTTCGTGAAGTCATCATCATCATCATTATCATCATCATCATCACCATCATCATTATCATCATCATCACCATCATCATCACCATCATCATCATTATCATCATCATTATCGTCGTCGTCGTCGTCGTCGTCGTCATCATCATCATCATCATCATCATCATCATCATCATCATCATCATCATCATCATCACCAACATTACCACTGCCACCACCGTCATTTCATTTAATTATTACTTTGGTCCAATGGGAGAATGCCTGTCAAGTTTACAGAAGATGTGGGTTCAAGTTGAAGGCTGCTTGTAGCCAATATGGTCATGTTGGTACTATGACAAATTTTTTATTATTATTATTATTATTATTATTATTATTATTATATGTTTGATTTTTGCTTTGTATTTGTACAAGTTGGCTCCAAGTCTCACCCAGAGACCTCAAGAGAAAACAAGTTAGAAGTTCATGTTGGTGTCATGCCTAGAGTGCCATATATTTGGTTTTGTACATAGTATTGTTCTAGAGAACGTTTAAGAAACCATAAGAAAATTATGTGTTTTAAAATTCGAGATTACATAGTCAGTATTTTGCATGGGATACGGGCAGTTCCCATGAGCACTATCTTTTGAATTTCTGCCATTTAGGGGTTTCCTGGTATCTGAGCTAGGAAATCAGCCCCTTTTGCTATCATTCCTAGGGCACCAATGACAACAGATACTGTTTTAGCCTTGAGGTTCCACATTTTGCTAATTTCTATTTCAAGATCTTTATACTTGCTCAATTTTTGGTAGGTCTTGACAGATACGTTTATATCGATTAGGACAGTCATTATTATCATCATCATTATCATCATCATCATCATCATCATCATCATCATGATCATCATTATACACAAAAGAGTCTAGTCAGTTGGAAAAGAAAAAATCCTAACATCAGGCCACAACAAGTAACCTTAGATGCTAAGAACCCTCCTAATTATTCTAGCTGTCCCTAATAACACTGTTTTCTGGATCTGTACTAAACTAGGTTTTACGCCTATTTCCTCTATCCAACTGTTCAAATCTTTAATGATAGTTCCTAATGCACCTATAACTGTTGGGATGCGTTTTATCCGCACCTTTTATTGTCTCTGTAATTCAATGACTCGGTCCTGGCACTTAGCTATTTTTTCTATACCTTTCATATTGTTTTTGTTTTTGTTTTTTTTTCATCATTTGGGGCTGTAAAGTTAGCTATCTGGCACTTTCTACTCGCTTTATCCATTACTACTAAATCAAGCCTTCTAGCTTCTATTACTCTGAATGTTTCAGTCTCACAATATCGTATATTTCTTAGTTTCCAGTACTTTACTAGGTTCACGTTAATACCATGTATCAGTATGATCAAATCCTAGCTGTCTACAAAACTCCCAGTGGAGTACTCCTCTTAGGTTGTCATGCCATTTCTTGCATTCTTTCTGTGCCAGCATGCTGCATTCACTTACTATACGAGTAACGTTTTCCTCTCCTGATTTTCATAACCTACATTGGGAATCTATTTGGTTTCTGCCTATCTTGACATGTATCCAATTAGTCCTTAACGTTTGATCCAGTGCTGCTAGACAAACTTTCTGTCTACCTTTTTGCAACCATTGCCATGTCTTCCTTTCTGCAACCATAGCTATGTCTCACTTACCTTCTAGCTCTCTTCTTGCAACCATTCTGTTCTTCTCGCAGTAAATTCTGGTTGTCAAAGTGCTCATAAATGCTTTCTGAAAGCATTCCTGTTAACAACTTCCACACTAATGGTAAGCAAGTGATTAGTCTATAATTGCTAGCTATATTACCCTTACCTTTGCCTTTCATAGGGAATATTGTAGAGACTCATACAATCTGGTATTATTCCTTCATTAAGGTAATTCTGAAGATGTTCCCTATGCCACCCATGTAGACTACACAGTTTCTTTAACTAGTACCCTCGATCTAAATCTGGTCTTGCGGCCTTCCATTTTGGCATTTTTCCTAACACTTTACACATTAATGCACTCGTTAGTCTTACATCAGACTGCTTTTCACTCACTACCTCTTCCCTCACTTTCTTTAACCATACTGCATCACTAGGGTTTGTGCCTATAGTATAATAGTTTGTCATCATCATCATTATCATCATTAGTATCATTATCATTACTATTATTATCATTACTATTATTATTATTATTATTATTATTATTATTATTATTATTATTATTATTATTATTATTATTATTATTATTATTATTATTATTATTGTTGTTGTTGTTGTTGTTGTTGTTGATCTTGTTGTTATTTAAGTGGCGAGCTGGCAGAATCGTTAGCACACTGGACAAAATGCTTAGCGGCATTTCGTTCGTCTTCATGTTCTGAGGTGAAATTCTTCCGAAGCCGACTTTGCCTTTTACCCTTTCGGAGTCGATGTCGAAGCAATCGACTTAGCTAGCAGCTTCCTCCAAAATGATGGCCTTGCGACACCTTTGAAATTACTATTATTATTATTATTATTATTATCATTTATCATCACTAATGTCATCATCATCATCATCATTAACATCTTCATTTACAGCGTCATTTAAGTTTCCCTTGAAGAAGAAGGTAAGAGTAGAAAGAAGAGATGTATATCCCTCCAACAAATATAATTCGAAGCTGAGAAAGGAGGTGAGAACGGCAGCCATTGCTAATGCAGTTACATCTATAATCACTTGTAGACCGAGGATTTGAGGTAAGCAACTGTCTTGGTTCCCAAGGCAATCCGCAATCTGCGGATTTTCTTGATTGGCCTAAGCGTCTGTCCTCGTGTAGGAACGTTTATTCATTTAGTATTCCATCGATCAAACTATAGTTTCGAATGGTTCATGGTCTACTTAACATACACAGATCTGCGCTAAAAAGTTTCACTGCCGTCAAATCGTGACTGGTCCTTCGTTTGTCATAATACTGAAAAATTAAGGTATCGATTTTGTAGAGCAGGAAATAGTTCAGCAATGCACGTTTGAATGAAACCATCTAGAAATAAATCTTACGCACACACGCATACACACACACACACATGCACACACACACACACACACACACACACACACGCTAGCACACACACACACACACTCAGATATACACAGACACACACATGCACATATGCACATATGTAGGTATATATGTGTTTGTACGTGCGTGCATCTATCTACATCACTACGTTTCTTTATTTGTCTGTGTCTCTATATCTACCTATTTATCTTTATTCCCTTCTCACCCCCTCTCTCTCTGTCTCTCTCTCTCTCTCTCTCTCTCTCTCTCTCTCTCTCTCTCTCT
>NC_068996.1:41995480-41996355 GCF_001194135.2 Octopus bimaculoides | reverse complement strand
AGAGAGCGCAATTTCTTTTGAAGGGTTTAGCGCCAGGGTTAGGGTTTGGGTTTTAGGATTTCGGTTAGGGAATTTCGTCCCTAAACGTAACCCTAACCCTAACCCTGACACTAAAACCCTAACCCTAACACCGTAGTGAAGATCATGCGGGTGTTACGAAAAAGGCCGATCTTTGGTAAAGATCGCCGAAGACACTTTTACGGAAAAGGCCGATATTTAGGACTCGTATCGAAAGATCGCCATATATATATATGCATGTCAGATGCTTTGAACAAATTCTATTTAGCCTCGTTTATTTTATTATATGAATCTACAGACACATTTGGTGAATCCACAGATACATTTAAACAGCCACGCACACATTCCCACACAATACATGGTCACACACTCACACACATACAAACACGCACACACACAATACACAATACACACACACACACACACGCACACAAGCATTTTGCATTTCCACTTGCTAGCACGTTTTTTACTTCTCCAATTAATTGTTCATCAGTCGTAATAGAAATATCATTTTACGACGATTTAATTCAATAGTTGAAAATATTCTACGGTGAAAACCAACCAAGCAACCAAGTAACCAACCGACAAACCAACCTACCAGCCAACAGCCCTACCACCCTGCTTACCAACTAACAGCCCACTCACCCACAACGATTCATCTCTCCTAATTAGTAATTCTTAACATATTTGTTACATTGAATCTTACTTCTTAATCTCTTACTTGAAACTAAATAGCTTTAATATTGAAAAAAAAAAAAAAAAAATTTTTTCAAATAAAAACAAATTTTATTATTCAGTGAAATATATGAGTGTAAATGCGCGCGCGCGTGTTTGTGTGTGTGTGTGTGTGTGTGTGT
>NC_068996.1:41994251-41994980 GCF_001194135.2 Octopus bimaculoides | reverse complement strand
TATATATATATACACACACACACACACACACATACACACATATATTTTTTATTTGTTTATTTAATTTTGTATTCATTTATTTTTAATCCTTTCATTCATTTTCAGTTTCAAATCATTAACAGCACACTTTCTTTGTTGCCTTATAATTAATTTCTTTATTAATATAACAGGGAATAATTTTTTTTTCATTTATATACTATTATTTATTATACTTTTATATTCAATGCGTTTTCTTTTTTTTTAAATACCTTTACATCAAAATTGTTCCTTCTTTATTCCATAACATTCATAAGTCATATAATAGAGAGTAGAACAGAAAGAGAGAGGGGGGTGAGAAGGAAGAAAAATGCAAATAAAAGTAAAATGAAAAATGTGAACGCCGGTAAATTTTGAATGAAGTGTGTGGGATGATGTGTTACAAGAAAATAAAGATGTAAACGAAGAAAACAGAAGAGTAGGAGGAGAAGAAGGGAAGAAGTGTGAGAAGGAGAAGTCGGGAGGAATAGGATAGGGTAGGAGAAGGGGAAGTAATATGCACAAAGGAACACTTTGAAATTATTATATATCGAGACAATGTATTAAATGTGTATTGCCTATGTGCAATAGTTGTTTATGCATAATTACATATTCATGTTAAAATGAGACACTTCTTCATATATACAAACATTCACAAACGCGTGCATGTGTGTGTGTGTGTGTGTGTGTGTGTGTGTGTGTGTGTGTGTGTGT
>NC_068996.1:41991878-41994016 GCF_001194135.2 Octopus bimaculoides | reverse complement strand
TATATATATATATATATATATATATATTATATATATATATATACTTATACATAATGAGAAATATACGAAATATAAATACATATACTCTAATGTATACATAGATACATACATATATATATATATATATATATACATGTTTATGAGTGTGTATATCTATATATATGTATGTATATACATATAATTGCATATACATAGCTGTCTATCTATCTATCTATCTATCTTTGTAGTCATGCATTAAATGGTATTATATAAATTTCCAGCCTCGTCAGGCAATTTTATATTTGAGATGCATACTACACAAATATATATGCGTGATGAAGCCAATAATCTGCACTTTGGCACAGGTCTGGGCGTTTTCGTCTCACCCCGTCTCGCAAATGCATCAACGCTATCAAATGAAATATCTGGTTAGCAATTTGACAAGAAGAAACAAATTTTGTGAGGGAAATTCCTTTCGCGTCGATGAAACAAACTAGCATCGTCTTGACATTGGACTTCACTTGATGTGCTTTTGGGGTGCGTGGTGACATTGAATGCTTCCATTGACTTGATTGCTGCTTTGTTTCCGAGTTGTAGTCGTAGCAACAGTTTTCGTCACCAGTGATTATATTCGAAAAATGCGTATCAACTCCCAGCTGTTCTTTCAGTTCACGACACGCATTATTTAGTCGTGACTGCTTTTCATCTTCCATGAGCAAGCGAGGCACACATTTTGCTGCGACTCTTTTCTTTCGCAATTCCTCGCTCAGAATTCGTTGGAAGAAGCCCCAGGACACACCAGTCATATCAACAAGTACGTCAATTGCTCGGCGGTGGTCCTCCTCCAAGATTATTTCATGAATGTTCGTGATGTTTTCGTTCTGGAGGTCGAGAGTCGCCCTGAACGTGGTTGACCTTCAGGCAACAAGTGATCGCCCCTAAAGCATGTAAATCACACGTGCGCTTCTGTTTTACTCACGGCAGCGTCCTTGTAAGCTGTTTGAAACATAAGAACTGATTCAGTCGCCGTTTTCCCCAGCAGAAAACAGAATTTCACGGAAGCATGTTGTTCCTTCGTTTCAGCCATCGCAAAAATCGACGAACAGGGGAAAGGCACTGCAAAACAAAGACGCACCACGTGGCAGTATAAATCCACCCGAAGACGCCGGTCGGCAGACTAATTCTCAGAGGTTGTATCAAGTGGTTTCTAGCGGTGGAAGCCTGAACTATAAAGGACTTGTCTCACAGAGGACGTTTCCGTTTTTACCTCCACGCATGTGTGTGTATGTGTGTGTGTAGATATATATATATATTTATATATAAATGTATATGTGTACATTTAAATACTTATGTGTTTAAATGTACACTGTGTTTATAATTAATATATATATATATATATATATATGCATACATACAAATTCACTCAAGGTTCAATAGGTTCGTGCGGGTAGACCTGTGCACTGTGTTCTAGGTCCCCTGCCTGTTCTTGAATGCACAGTAAAGTTCACGCTCGAGCGCCAAATTTGCATGTTATTAAGACTTATTTCTGTTAGAATCTTCGGTATCCAAATCGTAGAAAACAATTCTTATTTGTAATTTGATGGTTTCTATCTTTGCAAGGGATAAATTCTTCACATTTTCTTCGACTTTGCATTAATGATGACGGCGGATATAGATGACGATGATAAAAAGCGGAGGAGGTGGAGCACGGTGATTACGATGACGACGACGGTGAGAATGATGGACACGGATGATGATAATGAGGTGGATGAAGATGTAGATCAGATGGAGACCGGAAAGGAAGACGGCGATGATGATGACGATGGTGACCCGGATGGTGACTACCAGAATCCTGTGGGTGACGATGACAACTACGATGGCAACATCGATGATGATGATTGTACTGATGATGACGGAGTTGATGACGACGACGACGACGACGATGACGACGACGACGATGAAAATGATGATGATGATGATGATGATGATGGTGGTGGTGGTGGTGGTGGTGATGATGATGATAATGACGACGACGACGACGACATTGAAAATAATGATGAAGATGATGATGATGATAATGGTGGTAACGTTGACAGTGGTGGTGGTTTTGGTTGGTGATGCTCATTTTGATTACGATTAAAACGGTGCCATTCGTAATG
>NC_068996.1:41988859-41991169 GCF_001194135.2 Octopus bimaculoides | reverse complement strand
ATAATAATAATAATAATAATAATAATAATAATAATAATAATAATAATAATAATAATAATAATAATAATAATAATAATAATAACAACAACAACATCGAAAAATACCTTAGGAATGAGAACTCAGGATCGAAAGTTCCCCAACACATCTGATGAAGGCTAGAGGGTATATCAGCCGAAATGTGTTAACAACAAATAAGATGAGGACAAATATCCATCAAATGTAAATAATGTGTGTGTGTGTATATATATATATATATATATATATTATTGTGTTACTGAATAAATATACATACGCACATGATTCTATGTAAATATTTATATGTATATACAAGTATATCTATGTTTTCCCACATATATATATATATAAATATGTACATATGTGTATATAAATATATACAGAGAGAGAGAGAGAGAGAGAGAGAGAGAGAGAGAGAGATAAATAGAAAGGAAGTTAGAGAGAGGGAGAGCATATAAATATACGTACCAACTTTCAAACATTAATGTATCCTATTTACAGCGATACACAACAGTTAACACTAGTACACACTCAATTTCATATACCTTATCTCGGCAGTAAATATACACGGACATATTTATGCTGTTGTTTATGTGTAACGACAGGTTTGTTTGTATGTTCAGCTCACATGGGCTATCACTCGCGTGCGAGCCGTCTCATTTGAATGTGAGAGATTGCACGTGAAGATTATCTGGATTTACCACACTCAAATGCCCAATCTACACAACTTAATGCTCTCTTTCCCTCTCTTACTTACCCTCTCTCTCTTTTACCCTCTCCCTCACACACACTATCTATCTATCTATCTATCTGTTGCTCCATCCATTTATCTCTCTGTCAATCTTTCCCTCTCTATCTATTTATTTATCTATCTATCTATCTATCTATCTATCTATCTACCTGTCTGTCTGTCTGTCTGTCTGTCTAACTATGAATTTATGTATCTATCAATCTATCTGTCTGTCTATCGATCTATCTACTTACTTGCCTACATACCTATCTATCTATCAATCTATCTATCTATCTATCTATCTATTCTTATTTATGTATACACATACACACAGGTGTATGTGTACGTATGTATCATCTATATGTAACACGTATATACCTTACTTTGGTCGAATCAGTCTCTTACTACTCTGACTTTTGCCAGTGGGTTCACAGGATCTTCTAGCAAGACTCAAGAGTAGCAAAAAACTGACTCGACCAAATTGAAAATAATATCAATGTATACTATCCTATCGAGTACTCTTTCTCCGTACAGTCAACATTAAATGGCTTACAAACTTATACATAAAGGTTACGTGGGACCCATCTTCATTGGTTAACCGTTCGTTAACTGAACCATTCGTTAATTTTGTAGTCACTACTGTTTACAAAGTGAAAATAAGAAACCCGTGCTTCTTACATAAAAGCTAGATAGATCTGCACTTTAATGATGTTTACTTGAAATTGTTTGTCTGAAATAAACTGACAAAACATACACAAACATATACACAGGTATGCACATACATACATATTCATATGGACAGAGATAGTACAGATTAGAATGTAGTTAAGTAGTTTTTACTGAATATAGATGCAGAGAGAGATTACGATCTGACAGTTTCATTGTTTGACGGACGTTTTGATGAATCAAGTGTTTAACAGACGATTTTGCAATCATTGTAATTAAAATATATATTTTTTTTAAACGCTAATGATTCTCTGAAGTGTTCGTAATATTCTTTTCTGTTTAGCTACTATTTACATGAGATTAATCGATTCCATCATCAGCAAAAGGTGTAGCATGTATAAATTAAACTTGATGTATTTTGAATAGTTAGGTTTATTCAATAAAGTGTCGGCTATTTTTACTCGGAGCAGTATGTGGTGGTACGCTTTCTGTAGTGGAGCTGAATTAAACATGGAGTCGATCGCGAATAGCGTTACGTATTTTGACGTTATAGCTCAACTTACGGGTGGAGGAGTAAATGTGTGTAAGAGACAGCGAGTGAGTGAACGACTAAATGATAGTGAATGAGAGAAGGTTGCACTGAAGTGAAAATGGTTATGAGTGAGAGGTGATAGATGGAAAACCGAGTGAAAGCGAGAGAGAAATAGATGAAGAGAGAATTAATGAGAGGCAAAGAGGAGGGGGAAAGAGGAAGAGTGCTAACAATAATGAAAGAGTTGCATAAAACTACGAAGAAAGTGTGGAATCGATAAACATAAATATTTTTATGTTCGGTTGTTCTCCAGAAGGATAACTCAATATAACCACATATACACTTAAGCACTGGAATACATATGTAA
>NC_068996.1:41986590-41988759 GCF_001194135.2 Octopus bimaculoides | reverse complement strand
GGATAATGCTAATAATATAGCCTGAACAGGATAAACTACCCCTATTTTGGCAGAAAAAAGTGTAGGTGGTTAGCTGTGGGTAGTTTATCCTGTTCAGGCTATATTATTAGCATTATCCTGCGTTTGAGAATTTAAAATCACTTCTTTAACTTTGTAAGACATCTCAACGTTTCTAAAGCAAACTTCGTTTGTTTGTTTACGTTTATCGTAATTTGAATTCAATATATATTTCTACTATAGGCACAAGATCTGAAATTTTGAGGGACGGAGCCAGTCGATTAGATCTACCCCAGTATGCAACTTTATATATGTGTGTGTGTATGTATGTATATCTATATATACATTCATATATACATACATACTTATATGTATATATATATATATATATATATACAGCATAATGAGATAGTCGCTCGACTCTTGGCTGGAGTAAACTTTTATGAATGCAATAATTTTTTTTTGGGAAAGCACACATAAACAGAATAGTCATTATTGAACATTTTGAAAAAATTTTGACGACTTGGAAGATTAATAATTGATCAGTATTTGTTTAAAATTTCTGTGGGTCATTTCGTTTCTCAAGTATAATGTGCTTTTTAACACAATAGGTATTGAAAAGGATTTCCTTGATGAAAAACCGCATCTTCTGGCGTTTGAATAGCACACGTATATGTGGTTTTGTTTAATGTTTATTATAAGACACCTGTATCTCGCCGATCAACAAAATTTCGGAATATTTCTTTGGGAAAGAGAGTGGACTAAACAGATTCAATAGTCTAAAAGAGCTAATATGACGTGTATCTTATTTTCGATTTCATATCGTGGAATTTGCATCGAATCTTACTTACCCTGTAGAATGATATTTTCCCAGTGCTTCATCGATCTATTTATACATTTACACATTAGAGACTTATAGATATAGATTCGTATATACCATGTTGAGTCAAAAGTTTTTTCGGGTTTTCACCGATAATTTTCGCACCTTGTATCTCTATATTATATAATTTATTTGATACAAGTCTTTGTCCAATCGTAACTGAATTGTTTATCCTGTATTTTCATATATAACATATATACTTTAATTGCTTACTGTTTTCTTTTTACCACTTTGATAATGAGTGGTGTAAAAATTGCAATTACAGCCATTTTACACTATTTGTGATATAAAGGACTGAGTACAAAACAATACTGGTGTGGAAGGCCCAGGAACCGTCGGCGATAGAGTCATATGAGAGCGGTTCAGACGTTTCAAGAAAGATTATACCAGGCCTGAATAGAAACCAAGATTACGGTGGTCTTCTATTGCGGGAAGATGAGATCTTGCTTGAAATGGTTGAACCACAGCTAAACACAAACACTCGTACATAATCGACACTTCCATAAGCTCGGCTGTCGAGAAGCTCTTCATGATGTGACCAATAACCAGGTGGAACGACGTTGTGAACATTTGCAAACAACTGCTGGCAAAACCTTGAGATGTTCGATTTGGGCGTCGAATTGCAACTGGGAGTGGAAAATGAATCTATTTTTGTGACCCTAATATGAAAAATCAGTAGCTTCGTTCCGACCAGGACTCAAGAACCGATTGTCAAACAAGGTCATGTTGTGTGTTTGTTAAACTTTCGAGGAGGTGCCACAAGATGAACTTGTCCTAGTTTCTCATGCTCTGAATGCTAAACTTTTTGTTCGTTCAAAACCTGGCGCAAGTACTGGATCTTTTGAAAGCTAGCTAGAAGGCATTACTCAATCGAAGACGTACACCCGTACAACATGATAATGTCCAGCAAACTCTGCCAATATGGCCAAATTCAAACTTCAGAGACTTGTGGGGATGCAAGCGCCAACTCACCCTGTATACAATGCAGACATGGTTCATTTCGTGCAGGGACAGAGATAAATAATGTGGATGAGGTCGAAAATGAGTGCATGGAGTATTTTTGTCACTAAATCAAACAAATTAAATAAGCTTAGAATTGAGCTTTTCTTATGTGATTTGTTTAAACTTTCAATTACAGCTTGAATTAGGAAAAATCTTTTGGGTCAATCTGGTATGCATGCATGCATGCATGTATGTATGTATGTATGTATGTATGTATGTAAAGCTCAATTTCATTCGCAGGTCGACATATATATATCTACATATATATATATTATATATATCATATATAT
>NC_068996.1:41983950-41986122 GCF_001194135.2 Octopus bimaculoides | reverse complement strand
ATATATATATATATATATATATACTTATATATATACATATACACAAGTATATATATATATACACAAGTACATGTGAATAGATAAATCCGTACAAATGTACGTTTATGCACATAAACACGCCCACGTGTTTGTATTTGTCATGTCTATATTAGTGTGGGTATATATGTGCATATGACCATATGCGTGTATGTGTTTGTGTGTGTTTGTGTGTGTGCGTGTATGTGTGTGTGTGTCTATGTGAGTGCGCGTGTGTGTGAGGAAGGAAAGAAGTATAGAAAGGGAGAACAAATTTTCAGTAATAGGTGATGTGAAAAAGTCATTAAAAAAAAAGACAAAAAAAAATAAATATAATAAAAACAGAATAGATAAACTAGAAAAGACACAATGGAAAATAAAGAAGCAAATGTAAATTTAAAAAAAAATTCACTCGTGTTTACACCAACGCATATTGTATGTGGGTGTAGATTGATCGAAGACATTATCTAAATAATACCCGCACAAACAGAAGTAAAAGTCTTGAAAAAAAAATCACAGATGGGCTCCTCACACGTGATATCGAGGCGCACAGATACATCTCTGACACAAACAAATATGTAAACATACTAACGCACGCATACACGTAAGTCTGTAGAGAACGAAAACACGGGCGTCACAAAATTGGAACTGCAATACCAATATGAACGCACAAACGCACACACGCTCATACACCACACACACAGCTTACACATTCACAAACACCTCTAAACACACAGACACACATGCGTATACGTTTATGCACATATACGGCTATTTGTATTCATGTGCATAAAAATAATAACTAAAGATGAGAATTGAAGAGATGTGCGGAGTTATCAGTGTCATCTACGACCTCCAACTCGCTCATAAATGAATTAATATATATATATATATATATATATATATATGCACATTTGAGTATATACACGTATATATATGGTGTGTGTGTGTAAATATATGAATGCATATATATATATGAACGCAGGAGTGGCTGTGTGGTAAGCAGCTTGCTTCCCAACCACATGGTTCCGGATTCAGTCCCACTGTGTAGCACCTTGGCCAAGTGTCTTGTACTATAACCACGGGCCAACTAAAGCCTTGTGAGTGGATTTGATAGAGGGGAAACTGGAAGAAGCGAAACATCCAGAGAGACGCTATAAAGGAAACAAGGACGGGTCATTCGGAGTTTTTCTTTCCTCAGTCGAGGTCCAGATTATCTTTGCAATTTTGATGTGTGTATATATACAGAATCAAGTAAAGGTTAATAAACCTCATTGGGGGACCATAAGTCAAATGAAAATACTGGCTAGTTACCAATCTATAGAAAGTTCAACTATAAGAATAGAGAGAAAATGGAGAGGTAATTAATAAAATCATTTATTAATTATAAATTTCTCCTTATATATATATATATATATGCGTGCATACATATACATACATACATATATATATATATATATATATATATATATATATATATATATATATATATATATATATATGAATATATATGTGTACATACGAGCATGTGTTTGCTTGTGTGCGTGCGCGCGTGTGTATGTGTATGTAGTATTCTACGGCAGTTGTATACATATGCCGTAGTCTCATAGCATGTTATGTTCCAACGAAAACCAAGAAACACCGACCGTACAGACGCGTCTATCAAAAAGTGATATGTGCGGGCACATATTTAAGTAGCATATATGTATGTGTTTTTGTGTGTGTGTTTGTGTATGATGTGTGTGTGTGTGTGTATGTATGTATGTATGTATGCATGCATGTATGTATGTATGTATGTATCTATGTATGTATGTATGTATATTGATGGTGGGTGCTGGCTTAGCGAATTTTATGACAAAGACGGACAGATGGATGTTTTCGCCGAAGGCTTCAGTCAGAACAACTAGAAGTCGCGAAAATACATAAATAAATAGCTGCTAATGAGTATATAACAGCAACAACAACAACAACAACAACAACAACAACAATAATAATAATAATAATAATAATAATAATAATAATAATAATAATAATAATAATAATAAATTCGTTTTATTGGCCACAAGGGCTAATATTAATTAAAAGCATATAAGGACAAAGACAGGACGAAGGTTACAAAAGGTTTTGTCCGAAAAGGTAGGAAAGTTCGTCTAAGCA
>NC_068996.1:41982121-41982752 GCF_001194135.2 Octopus bimaculoides | reverse complement strand
AAGAAGAAGAAGAAGAAGACGAAGCAGAAGAAGAAGAAGAAGACGAAGAAGAAGACGAAGAAGAAGAAGAAGAAGAACAACAACAAGACGACGAAGCAGAAGAAGAAGAAGAAGAAGAAGAAGAAGAAGAAGAAGAAGAAAAACGATGTTGGTGTGTGCGCAATAAACGCGTGCGTGTATGAATGCGTGGACACACAAAATACTGATATATGGATACGAATAGACGTATGGGTATATTTACGTAAGTGTGGGTGTGTGTGTGTGTGCGTGTGTGTGTGTGTGTGTGCGTGTGTGTGTGTGTGTGTGCGTGTGTGTCTTTGTGTGTGAGTGTGCGTGCATATATATATGTGTATGTGTATATATCTGTATGTATATAGATGTCATGTATAGATACATATACATGTATATGTCTCTATGTATAGGTATATGTATATATATGTGTATATAAGAAAATGACTCTCCCCAGACACAACAGTGTATATATATATATATGCATAAATACGTGTGTGTGTATGTATGTATATAAATAAATATGTATATGTATATGCATGTTTGTATGTACGTATGTACATATATGTGCATGTGTATATATATATATATATATATATATATATATATATATATATATATA
>NC_068996.1:41978949-41981420 GCF_001194135.2 Octopus bimaculoides | reverse complement strand
TATATATATATATATGTATGTATATATGCATATGTATGCATATATACATTTATGGAGCCTATTCTTCCCGATGTCTTCCCGAATGAGAACAAAAAAAAGTGGTAGAAATAACAGGAACAAAGATATAGAGAAAATGATCCACTCAGTCGAGGATTGGTACAATATTCAGTTTAAAAGGATAAGCTGACAACGGCAGGATGTGAACTCAGTATTCAGAGAGCTGGACTTATTACCGAAAAGCAATCTATCCGGCACTTTAGCGACTCAAAATACTGCCTCTCTCTCTCTCTCTCTCTCTCTCTCTCTGTAATTTCCCACTTTCTTACTCCTCACATAGGCACACACATATGCATATATGTATAGCCTTTTGATTATAGTGGTTTCAAATATTGGCACACGGTTACAATGTTCGGGAAAGGGGATAAGTTGATTACATCGACCTATGTGCGCAACTGGTGTTTAGTTTATCGACGCCCAAAGGATAAAAGTTAAAGTCGTCCTCGGCGGAATTTGAACTCACAATGTAAAGACAGGCGAAATGCTGCTAAGCATTATGACCGGCGTGCTAACAATTCTGCCAGATTACCGCCTACTTTATGTTTATTTTATTATTTACCATTTATTTTTTTTTCTAGTTTTTTTGTCTCAGTTATTGTACCGCGGCCGTGCTGGGGCACCGCCTTGAAAATTTTTTAGTCGATTGAATCGACCCAAGTACTTCATTTTGGTAGGGTTTTTTTTTTATTTCGTAATCCTGACACTCATTGTATTGATATCTCATGCCGAACAGCTTAGTTACGGAGAGCATAAACGCACCAACACCGGTTGTCAAGCGCTGGCGGAGGGACAAACACAAACACACACATATATTATGTTATTCGGTTTTAATGCCTTATTACTTAACAGACTCACCGGTTCGATATCCACATATTTACTTACTCTCCTTTACCCTCTTTTACTTGTTTCAGTCATTTGACTGCGGCCATGCTGGAGCACCGCCTTTAGTCGAGCAAATCGACCCCAGCCTCGTATTTATTCTATCGGTCTCTTTTTGCCGAACCGCTAAGTGACGGGGACATAAACACACCAGCATCGGTTGTCAAGCAATGCTAGGGGGACAAACACAAACACACAAACATACACACACACATATATATACATATATACGACGGGCTTCTTTCAGTTTCCGTCTACCAAATCCACTCACAAGGCTTTGGTCGGCCCGAGGCTATAGTTGACGACACTTACCCAAGGTGCCACGCAGTGGGACTGAACCCCGAACCATGTGGTTGGTAGGCAAGCTACTTACCACACAGCCACCCCTGCGCCTACTTATTTATTTTTTCGTTGATTATTGAAGAGTATGCAAGAATCAACAAAAATTTTAGAAAAGATAAATAAGTAAACGAGTGGAGATCGAACAGATGTGTGTGTTAATTAATAAGGCTTTAAAACAGAATGACTCTCCCCAAACTCAGTAAAATATGCTTCAACACACGAATTCACATAAAGAATCTTGCAAACCAAATACAAAAACGAAATACACACACATATATATGTGTATGTATGTGTGTGTGTATGTTTGTGCGTTTATTTGTATGTCTGTATTTGTCCCCCCCCCCCATCATTGTTTGACAACCGATGTTGGTGCGTTAACGTCCCTCGTAATTTAGCGGTTCGGTAGAATAACCGATAGAATAAGTACTAGGCTTACAAGTAATGTCCTGTGATCGATTTGTTCGACAAGAGGCGGTGCTCCAGCATGACCGCTGTCGTATGACTGAAACAAATAAAAGAATATATATATATGGATATACACGAAGGGATTCTTTAAGTTTCCCTCTACCAAACCTACTCACAAGACTTTGGTCAGTCCAAAGACACTCGCCCAAGGTGCCACGCAGTGGGACTGAACACGGAACTATGTGATTGGACAGCAAGCTTCTTACCACACAGCTATGCCTGCGCCTAAACAGAGCTGAACAGCCATCGGATGCCTTTATCATTATTACTTCGCTGTATAAAAAAGACTTCGAGAACGCCAGATAAATGTTTGACGGCAATTGTTCCGGTTCCAACAGTTATCAACCTTTCTTGTTATATCCCGAGATCAATAAAATAAAGTATTAGT
Organism: Octopus bimaculoides; assembly: GCF_001194135.2. Lineage (NCBI taxonomy): Eukaryota > Metazoa > Mollusca > Cephalopoda > Octopoda > Octopodidae > Octopus > Octopus bimaculoides. Next base: position 41,979,289 of record NC_068996.1, on the reverse strand, counting down.
GAAGCTCTGGCTGACTATCGATTAAAACTCCTATCACTTTGTTGCACAAAATAAGCAAAAGTGACCTGTACTTTTGAACTCGTATTGCAAATAAAATATTTGATTAGGCGCAGGAGTGCTGTTTGGTGGTTGATTTGCTTCCCAACCAGATGGCTCTGGGTTCAGTCCAACTGCACGGCACCTTAAGTAAGTGTCTTCCACTATAGCCTTGAACCGACCAAAATCCTGTTAGTGGATTTGGTGGGCAAAAACTGAAAGAAACCCAACGTGTGTGTACACACACACACACATATATTTATTTATTTATATATATATATATATACATACACATGCACATATA
>NC_068996.1:41978674-41978939 GCF_001194135.2 Octopus bimaculoides | reverse complement strand
TATATATATATACATACACACACATATATATATATATATACATATACATACACACACACATACGCATGTCTCTGTGAGTATGAGTGTGTGTGTGTGTATTTGTTTGTAACACACCACTGCTTGACAGCCAGTGTTGGTGTGTTTACTTCCCCGTAACATTAGCGGTTTATACAAAAGAAAAAAAAAACCTCCGATAGAGTAAGTAGCAGGTTTTACAAAACTCGTAAAAACAAAATGTAGTGGAGTCTATTCAGTCGACTGAAAT
>NC_068996.1:41976075-41977539 GCF_001194135.2 Octopus bimaculoides | reverse complement strand
CTAAGTTACGGGGAGGTAAACACACCAGCATCGGTTGTCAAGCGATGGGGGGGGGGGACAAACAGACACACAAACACACACATACATATACATATATATATATATATCTATATACGATGGGCTTCTTTCAGTTTCCGTCTACCAAATCCACTCACAAGGCTTTGGTCGGCCTGAGACTATAGCAGAAGACACTTGCCCAAGGTGCCACGCAGTGGGAATGAACCCGGAACAATGTGGTTGGTAAGCAAGCTACTTACCACACAGCCACTCCTGTGCCTATATATATATATATTCTTTTATTTTTTGTTCTTTTACATGCTTCAATCATTTGACTGCTGTCATTCCGCGGCACCGCTTTAAAGGATTTTAGCGGAAGAAATATCGACCCCCGGGACTTATTCTTTGTAAGCCTGGTACTTATACTATCGGTTTCTTTTGCCAAGCCTCTAAGTTACGATGGCATAATGCATAAATACACCAGCATCCTTTGTCAAGCGATGACGGGGAAGACAATGGCAGACAAATATACACACACACACACACTTAAATATAGACATATATAATTACGACGGAATTCTTTTAGTTTCCGTCTTATAATCCACTCTCAAGGCTCTGGTCGGCCAGAGGCTATAGTAAAAGACATTTGCCGATGAACACTAGTTATATATATATATATATATATGCACACACGTGTGTGTATGTGTGTATGCGTGTGTCTTTGTGTCTCTGTGTCCATACATACATATGCATACATATGTATATAGAACAAGAACGCACACGCACGCGAAGAAAGAACAAATCGATGAATGAGTGATAGGAAAGAAAGAAGGAATGAATTATTGAAAGAAATAAAGGTGACATTCAACGAACGACTGACTGAATAAATAAATGAATAAATGATAGACTCATTCAATGAAGTGATAAATAAATGAATGAGCTAAAGATTTAGCAGTATTTTCGTAAAGAACCGGAAACACATGTACGATACCGGAAATGATAAAGGCAGTTGTAATATGGCGGCTCCCAGCAGTAAAGTTTCCTTCACACCTCGCTATTCTTATTGTTGACAAGCTAGCAGGTTTACAGGTAAATGCAATGAAATATCTGCTTACCTGTCTATCTGTCATGCTGCTTGTCTGTCTGGCTATGTATGTATTGACGACACAAAAGAAAGGGTTGCCGAATAGTTCTAGTATATTGATGCTTTGTCAGTGATCATTCAAGTGCGTGTACATATGTGTATGTACATATATTATTACACATATAACACGCAGAGTGTACTCATATGCGTACAGATCTATATAGTCACATATCTATATACTGCAGTAAAAATTTGTTGCGTGCGGATTTATTATACATATATATATGCATACATATATACATATAGTTTTACATTTGCATATATACACATATATAGACATACTGGGATAAAAGTAAATATACGTCCATGTATATATATATATA
>NC_068996.1:41972968-41975155 GCF_001194135.2 Octopus bimaculoides | reverse complement strand
ATATATATATATATATGAATACACACACACACACACATTCGAGTATACATACAAAAACATACACGCACACGCACACACAGAGATTCATACAATCATTCATAGATACAATCACATAGGCGTATATATTGCATCATAGAATAAATATTCGTAGTTTTCGTTAATCAAGTTTATAAAGGTAACTGGAAAAAAAAAACCTTGAGTGGCTATATAATACTTAACATTGAATAAGCACTGACATGTTACTCTGTAGACGCAGTCATTATTTGGTAACATATGCCATTGAGTGTGTAAGTATCCGTGCTTCTTTGCATGTGTGCGTGAGTATTAAATGCAAAGTATAATAATAATAATAATAATAATAATAATAATAATAATAATAATAATAATAATAATAATAATAATAATAATAATAATAATAAAAAAACAGAAACAATTCCTATCATAGTAGATGCCTTAGGTATAGTAAAAAAATATTCAGACAAATACATAACAAAAACACCAGGACTTACAAATATATATAACATACAGAAAATTGCACTACTGGGTACTGCACACATCCTACGCAAAACACTTTCAATACAGTAACCATAAGAGCACCACAGCAAACCACAGTACATACCCAAGGCGCACAGAGCTGCGCTCGGTAGTGAAGTGAAAGCACGTTATAAAAATAAAAATACTGAATAATAATAATAATAATAATAATAATAATAATAATAATAATAATAATAATTCAGCTCCGTGCTGAATAACAACATGGACGTGCTACTCCAGGATCTCTATGCAAAGCAAATCTAATCCAACAAAATCGATGGAATGGGATTCAGGAATCTGAGGAAGACTCGAAGGAAGCGGCCTTTTTTACGAAAATAACCACCAAAGTCATTCTCTAGAACAGTACTTAATGGAAAACAATAGATATGTTAATCCTTGTAGTTGGCTAGGCTCCTCTCATCAAAATTTCAGGCTTTGTGCCATTAGTAGAAAGGATTATTATACAGAGATAAGCATAACGACTCAAAAACAGAGAACTTCCACATGGTCACTTTCTCAGCTAGAAATAACAAGCTAAAATCTCCCACGTGTAACATCGTACTGTTGTTATTTCTTGTCCCTACACAGGGAGCGCTATCAGAAAACTCCGCACCAAGTAACACCTAATAAAAACCATCCAGCTCAAATGCCGGAGCCAGGGCTTTATGTCACCATCAGAGACACGGAACGTAACAAGCGAATTTACGAGGCTATCCTAAGCAATATTCTCAAACCAACATTAAACAAGAGCTACACGAAAAAGACAGGCAACTATAACTGCGCCAGTTTGCGCATGTCTCTGAGAAGACAGAGAATGCGCAGATATATGAGCAACGATTCTCCCACATCTCTATGAATCCTGATAAAAGGATCTTAACACCGAAAGATCAAAGGAAAATTGGATAAAACTCAAAGTGTTGTTATGCTTTTGCGCTTGCGCATCATTTTGTAGTTTTGGCCTTAACAAGTTTTAATGTCATTTAATATAACACACGCCTTCACCCAAGCTACTCTACATTTCTCTTTACATATATACGTGCATACATACATGTATATTTGTTTCTTTTTGCATCTCGCTTTTATTATTGATCCTCTATACACAAACCAAGAAGATATCTTGCGGAAAACTTATTACTTTAACGAGATACATCTTGTAATCACCCGAAGAGACAAATCAACACCGACCGATACTCTTAAACCAGTTGTTAAGTATCCCACCACCCCTGAGGGATTGACGCAAGATGGGTCGAAACAATTGTAGTGATTAGTAAACATGTTCGTATCCTCCATCTGTCTCTCGCATTAATCATATATATCATTCATATATATATATATATATATATATATATACATATATATATATATATGGGAGAATATACAAAAAATAACAACAGACGAGGACAGGTGGTGTAAATAACAAAAGTATATATTAGTATGACGCTCGGGAATACGGAAAGTCTTTGACGTTTCGAGCTACGCTCTTCAACAGAAAGAATACGGAGACAAGGAGAAAAAATATATATATATGCATGAATATCTATGATTATACATGCGTGTATGTATGTATGTATGTTTGTATGTATGTACGTATGTATGTATACTCATTTTCAGTAAGATAATTGTCTGAGACTTTATTCTTTTATACTTTTAAAT
>NC_068996.1:41969996-41972333 GCF_001194135.2 Octopus bimaculoides | reverse complement strand
CATTTTTTCGTGCAGCTGAAGATTGCTCTTCATATTGCATTTAAGGTAATGCTCACATTACTTAAATAAATTGAAGTAGCATGAAACGTGCGTACTGCAATCACTTTTGAAATCCGTGTTGCTTATTATTTGATTTTAATCACCCATCCTTTTGGGATGTGATATTCGGGTGCCTTCGCATAAGTACCATATTCAAGCCTTGAATCTATATATATATATATATATATATACGATGACCTTCTTTCAGTTTCCGTTTACCAAATCAACTCACAAGGCTTTGGTCGGCCCGATACTATAGCAGAAGACACTTGCCCATGGTGTTATGCAGTGGGACTGAACCCGGAACCATGTGATTGTTAATCAAACTACTTACCACTACTCAGTTACTCCTGCGCCTGATATTTATATAAAATGAAAACCTGAGTGTCGGATATAAATACCAAATCTTTGAATATCACCTACATCAAATCCAATAGTTAAGCGAACACCAACTTAATCTTGACATTGTGAAAAACTATGTAAGTTTAATTATTTTAAAATTAGAATTACGTATGCAGTGAGGTGATGGAAATGTTCAACTCGACAACTAATGTTAATTCATATCTATCACAAGCGATTGGTGACCCTGAATAATGTAGTACCCGACGGGATGGTCACGGCTACCATGCTTTTGGACATAGGTCTCCTCTATCAAGACTGATATGGAATTTAAAAGGAAAACAATTAAAGAAGCAGCAGCTCTAAATCATTTGTGTGTGGACTGATGGTTGGATAGCTAGATGGGTAGGTGATGGATAGATGGATAGATGGATGGATGGATGGATGGGTGGAAGGGGGAGGGAGGGAGCTGTGATAAAGGGATGAAGAGATGAATGGAGGGATGAATGGAGGGAAGGAGGGATAGATAGACACATGGATAGATCGATAGATAGACGGACAGACGGGCGGACAGACAGACAGGCAGACGGACGGATGGATGATAGACTAAGATGGATTGGCTAAATGATTGAATGAATGGATGGATGGATGGATGGATGGATGGACATTTTTAGATGGAATTTATCTGTTGTTTCGTGGCACTTCTTAAAAAACAATTTATTAGCGATTTGCAAAAACGATCCCTGGGGATACTAAATCTCGAAGCATGAAACAATCAAAGACAGAAATTGCGCGCGAGAGCGAGAGTGTGTGGGAGAGGAAAAGAGAAAGAAAAAGGAGAATGAGAGAGTGGGGCGGAGTAGGGTAAAAAAAAATGGGGGGGGTAGAAATAGAATAAGTGAGAGAAAGAGAGAGTCTTGTGTAATGAATAAGTGAGATCGTGTTAGTATGAAAAGTGAGACGATGCGTTTGGCCAATAACATGCAAAGCACAGCTCACGCATACGCACACACACACACGAACACACACACACTCTATCTCTCACACAGAGAAAGAGAGAGAGAGAGGGGGGGGAGGGAGATTTATTGAGCTGTGCCTTGTTGCTTAACATTCCAGTCAAACTTGATGTAGCAGAACTTATAATCAAATGCGTCTCGAACTATACGTCCATCACACCTTTCTATGAGTTGTTAAAGGAATGAACGTGTTCATTTCTCAATTAAGATACCAGAGTGATTTTAAGCGGCATTTGGCTGCTGTTTCTAACGGCTGTTTCCATTGGAACTCGCACAGGTTCTCTCCCTTTCTCTGTTCCCCTCTCTCTGTATCTTTCTTAGTTTCTTTCTCTCTTCCTTCCTCCCTCGTTATGGCTGTGTGTAGTTATCTTGTTTAGAAAAAAAATCTGATTAAAGAAATATGTAGCGTAGTGAGTACGAGACATATTTTTGTTTGATTTTAACGCAACGGAGGCGCCATGGGGTGATGTCAATGGGAGAAGGGAAGATGAGTGATGGAGTAGTGATAGGTGTACTGGTGGGCGGAGGTAATGGAGGCGACGGCTGTGGCGGTGGTGGCGGCGTTGTTGCTAGAAACCTGACAGAAAAATATGTGCCCGTATGTATATGTAACGTGTATGCGTGCTGTTTGAATGTCTGAATGATAGCAGCAAAATAAAAAAACAAAAAAAACAAAAAAAAAACAAGGATTGGAAGCTGTTGTAGATCTAGAAAGAAAGAAAAAGAAGTTAAAGAAATGGAAGACAAGGTGTACATCCTTGAATACGCGCGCGCGCGTGCGTGTGTGAGTGTGTGTGTGTGTGTTTGTACGGTGTGATGGATAGAAATAGATATACACTTAGAAAAACAGATAATAGATAAATATATACACATACATACATATGGGTATACACACACACACACACACACACACACACATATATATATAAAATTATATATATAT
>NC_068996.1:41968207-41969547 GCF_001194135.2 Octopus bimaculoides | reverse complement strand
ATATATATATATATATATATATATATATATATATATATATATATACCCCACACACACATATATATACGTAATATATAAACATATGTCTGTGTGCACGTGTATGTATGTATTTGTGTATTGGTATCTACTCATATATACATATATACACGCACATACACACACACGATGAGAGAGTGTGTATATGAGAAAGAGAGAGGCTGGCATAGGTTAAGATGTGTTTTTGCTGTTATAGGGTTATAGCAGGTGAGGTCCAATCACGTCTGTGGTCAATGACACTCCAGCCATACCTATGACCGTCATATCATCATTTTCCCCCCTTTGTGTATATGTAATGTAGTGTGGAGGCGCAATGGCCTAGTGGTTAGGGCAGCGTACTCGCGGTCATAGGATCGCAGTTTCGATTCCCAGACCGGGCGTTGTGAATGTTTACTGAGCGAAAACACCTAAAGCTCCGTGAGGTTCCAGCAGGGGATGGTGGCGAACCCTGCTGTAGTCTTTCACCACAACTTTCTCTTACTTCCTGTTTCTGTTGTGCCTGTAATTCAAAGGGTCAGCCTTGTCGCACTGTCACGCTGAATATCCCCAAGAACTACGTTAAGGGTACACGTGTCTGTGGAGTGCTCAGCCACTTGCACGTTAATTTCACGAGCAGGCTGTTCCGTTGACCGGATCAACTGGAACCCTCGACGTCGTAAGCGACGGAGTGCCAACAACAACAAACAATATGTGGTGTATGGCTGACGATGTTCGTAGTAGATTTAGACTTGATTGTTATAGTTAGGTAAAAAAGAAAAAAGAAAATCAGAACAGAAATGAGAAGTCAATCCTACGATCAAAACGCACACCGCCCACGCCCAGACTGCCTTCTTTCATGCATACGCTTTTGTTCTATGACTATGTGAAAATGGAGAGTGAATTCATTGCTATTTCTAGCCAGCATATCGTGTGAGACCACCATGTGGAGTCTCCTTTCGTTAGCTCGTTAATGTTGTATGTAGTTGCTGTTGCTTTCGTTGGTGGTGGTGGTAGTGGTGGGTAGTGGTGGTGGTGGTGGTGGGCGTCGTAGTGGTGATGGTGCTCTGCCTACTGTGGAAGGTGGTGGTGCTGCTACTGTTGCTGTTGTTGTTGTTGTTGTTGTTATTGTTGTTGTTGTTGGTGGTGGTGGTGGTGATGGTGGAGCCGTTGGTTGTGGTGCTGCTGGTGGTGGTGGTGGCAGTGGTGATGGTGGTATTGGTGGTGTGGTGGTGGCGGTGCTAGTGCTCCGCACGCTGTGGCTGGCGTTCCTGGTGCTGATGCTGCTGCTGCTGTTGTTGTTGTTGTTGTTAGTGGTGGTGGTGGTG
>NC_068996.1:41959997-41966451 GCF_001194135.2 Octopus bimaculoides | reverse complement strand
TTAACGTCCGCTTTCCATGCTAACATGGGTTGGACGATTTGACTGAGGACTGGTGAACCAGATGGCTACACCAGGCTCCAATCTGATTTGGCAGAGCTTCTACAGCTGGATGCTCTTCCTAACGCCAACCACTCCGAGAATGTAGTGGGTGCTTTTACGTACCACCGGCATGAAGGCCAGTCAGGCGGTACTGGCAACGGCCACGCTCAAAATGGTGTTTCTTACGTGCCACCTGCACAGAAGCCAGTCCAGCGACACTGGCAACAATCTCACTCGAATGTATCTACACGTGCCACCGGCACAAGTGCCAGGAAGGCGACGCTGGGCACAGGTACCATCACGATTTCGCTTTCGCTTGCCCCAACAAGTCTTCGCAAGCCGAGTTTCGTGTCCAATCAAGGACACGATATTTATGTTAATAAGCAACACTTAACACATACAAACATACACACACATATATACAACACGTATGTGTTTGTGTGCATGCCTGTATGTGTCTGTGTGTGTGTGTGCGTGTGTGTTTGTGTGTGCATGTTTATATGTGTGTGTGTGTGTATATATATATATGTGTGTGTGTGTGTGTGTGTGTGTGTGTGTGTGTGTATGTATGTATGTATGTATGTATGTATGTACGTATGTATGTATGTATTAATTATGTATGTATGTAGGTAGGTATGTATTCCTTTTACCTTCTACTTGATTCAATCATTAGACTGTGGCCAGAAATGTTAGTTGATTCCAGTACTTGTTTATCAGTTTTTTAAAACCTGTTACATATTCTATCGGTGTGGTTTTACCGAACCGCTAAGTAACGGGGACGTAAACACATCAACACCGTTTGTCAAGCAGTAGTGGGTGGGACAAACAGAGACACAAAGACACACACACACATGTACATACATACATGCATACATACATACATACATACATACATACATACATACATACATGCGTGCGTGTGTGTGTGCATGACAGGCTTTTTTCAGTTTCCATTTATTAAATCCACTCAGAAGACTTTGGTCGGTCCCAGACCAAATAAAAGACACTTGCCCAAAGTGCAATGCGGTGAGACTGAACCCGGAATTATGAGTTTGGCATGCAAATTACCACATAGCTATATCTGCGCTATAAAGAGAGGAAATAGAGAAAGGAAGGGTATGTGTGTGTGTGTGTGTGTGTGTGTGTGTGTGTGTGTGTGTATACACATACATATGTCATATGCAATGTTATATGACGTAACTCTCAGAGGTCGGGTACGACGACGTTTCTTCCAGCTGATTTGATCAACGGGACAGCCTGGTCGTGAAATCAGCGTGCAAGTGGCTGAGCACTCCACAGACACTTGTAATCATAATGATGTTGTCTGGGAAATCAAGCGTGACACGACGCCTCACGCTGGATCTCCCAGAGAACGACAATTTTCTGATGTAACTAGAATTTGCCAGCTGAATGGATTGGAACAAAGAGAATTAAAGTGCCTTGTTCAAAGGCACAACATGCCACTGGGAACTGAACTCATGGCTATGCGATCTTAGAGCCGAAGACTCTAACCTCCAAGCCACAGGCGCTTCGCAATATCATATGCCGTAATTCGCAAATGTTGTTTTTTTTTTTAATATTTATTTTTGCTTGTAATAGCCGGTTCCATTTGTCAAACTATCGTATCTCAAGCCGCTTTTGATGCCAAGATATCAAAAATTGTCAAAGTGTAGTACAAGGGCTTTGCCATGGAATGATGAAACTCTTTTTTTTTTTTTGTTTTCTGAAAAGCAATATTTTGGACTTATGACACTTTTGCATAATAGCAACGATATGTGTGTGTATGTATGTGTGTATGTATATATGTGTGTGTGTATATATACAAGTATACATACACACACACAGACTTATATAAATATATATACACATAAACCCACACACACATACACACACGCACACATACACATATTCATTTATAGATATATATATATATATGAAAACTTCTTTCAGTTTCCGTCTACCAAATCCACACACAAGGCTTTGGTCGACCGGAGGCTATAGTAGAAGACACCTGCCCAAGGTGCTACGCAATTGGAATGTACCCGGAACCATGTGGTTCGTAAGCAAGCTACTTACCATACAGCCACTCCATACATATATACATGGGCAGCCGTGGATGTGTAGTAAGAAGCTTACTTCGCAATCACATCATCTCGAGTTCGCATCCACACCATGTCACTTTGAGGAAGTGTATTCTACTGTAGCTTAGGACTGTCCAATACTGTGTGTTGTGAATTTGGCTGACGGAAACTGAAAGAAGCCCGTCGCATATATCTATATCTACATTTGTGTGTCTTTGTGCTTGTGTTTGTTGCTTCCACCGCTTGCTAACTATTGGTGGCTTATGTTCCGGCAACTTAGCGGTTTGGCAGAAAGTGTGGACAGAATAAGTACCAGGTTTAAAATATAAGTACTGCTGTTGATTTGTTGGACGTAACACTTATCTTCCCCATTTCCACTTCCTCCTCCTTCTCCACCTTCTTCTTCTTCTTCTTCTTCTTCTTCTTCTTCTTCTTCTTCTTCTTCTTCTTCTTCTCCTCCTCTCCTTCTCCTCCTCCTTCTTCTCTTCTTTCTCCTCCTTCTTCTCTTCTTTCTCCTCCTTCTCCTTCTTCTTCTTCTTCTTCTTCTTCTTCTTCGACTTCATCTTCTCCTCCTCCTCCTTCTCATTTTTCTTCTTCATTTTCTCCTCCTCCTCCTCCTCCTCCTTCTCCTTCTCCTTCGTGTATGTGTGTGTGTGTGTGTGTGTGTGTCTAGATTCATATACATGTAAATATATACGTATATGAATATGCATAGTATTTATGTACACACATACGCACATATACTTACGCACATATGTATACACGCATATACATAAATACATACACGCACTCTCATATGAACGTATTTGAACACCATATCTGGTACACCATAGTTGAATAAGCAGCTTGACATGTTTTGTAATAAATAGGGATCAGGTAATACACGAAAACTATAAACAAAACACAAGTATGAATGTGTCTATTAGTATTTCATCTATAACAGTGCTCCGCAACTGGTATGCCATGGCACACTAGTTTATCCCGAGACGATGCTACGTTTACCGCAGTGTAAGCTGAATGTTATTTTTTCACCCTATACTTTTTGTTATATTTTAGGTCAGGTGTGCCGCCGAATTTTGAAAAGAATAGAAGTGTACCTCAACTGAAAAAAAGTTGCCGAGCGCACGATCTATAATATAAAAACACGTAAGCGCGCGTAAGTAGTGAAGTTGAATAAATATAGTTTGGTCTTCTTTCCAAATTTGTTACCTTGTTATTCTGCAGTTAGGTTTAATCTTGGAACTTTGTCACATTAATGTGCTTACATTAAGTATTAGGTGAATGCTTCTAGCCTTTTTTTAAAAAAGAAACCACCACACTACCACCACCACCACCACCACCACCACCACCACAACTACCAGCACTACTACTACTACTACTACCACCACCACCACCACCACCATCATCATCATCATTATCGTCATTAGTAGTAGCTGAAGTACAATTAATAAGTGATATTACGTTGGTTTCATATTTTGGCACTATGCCAGCAACATTTTTGTGGGTTGAGGTTAGTCCGTTACATCGACCCAAGTTCTCAACTGGTACTTATTTCATCGACCCTGAAGGAATTGAAAACAAAGTCGATATTGGCAGGATTTTAAAAACGAACGAAATGCCGGTAATGCCGATAAGCATTTTGCCAAGCGTGCTAACGATTCCGTCAGCACACAGCCTAACGCAAAGACGAACGAAATGACACTAAGCAGATTGTCAGGCGCACAAATTATTCTGTCGACTCGCCATACTGGCAGGTGAAATTATATTGAAATAAAAGATTTTAAATAAACAGGAAAAAAAAAAACAGTTTAGAAATATATATCATTAATTTTGTAATATTGGTTTCAAATTTTGGCACGAGAGCAGCAATTTCGGCTGAGGGTGTAAGTCGATGATATCGACCCCAATGCTCAGCTTGTATTTATTTTATCGATTCCGAAAGGATGAAAGGCAAAGTTGATCCCGGCGGTATTTAAACTCAGGATGTTAAGTCGATAGAAATGTTGTAAAGCATGTTTTCCGGCGCGGTAACGGTTCAGTCAGCTCATCGTCTTACACTAATTGTGTAATATTATTTTCTACTCTAGGCACAAGGCCCGAAATTTTTGGGGAGGTGGCCAGTCAATTAGATCAACCCCTGTACGCAACTGGTACTTATTTTATCGACCCGGAAAGGATGAACAGCAAAGTCGACCTTGGCGGAATTTGAACTCAGAACGTAAAGACAGACAAAATGCCGCTGAGCATTTCTCCCGGCGTGCCTTTACGCGATTACACAACAGGTTCAAAATTGCACCTAAATCACATTTAAATTACAACCTACTTCGTTCGTCCTTGAACATTGTATCTCCAATTGAAATGTCTTGAATCGCTCTGTTTGCTCAACGGAGGTTGAACTATGGTTAAAGACTGGCAACGACTGAAGTACAGTTCTTTCAAATTTTCACTCTCTAATCTACGACCTTACTATGGAATTACAACCAGAATTGCAGATATGGAACCTTCTTGATTCTTGCTCGACATGGCCAAAAAATAACAGCCGAATCTTTCTCAAATCATCTTTTGTTACTATGAAATAGATTTGATGGTTTCAGGTTAAGATTTTGATTTGTAAACATTTCTTCCACAACTGCGTTGAACAATATGGAATTTATTACAGTCAATAAAATTATTCCGATACTTGACTGATGTTTAATCTTTATCGTCCACGGATCGTAAAAAAAATTATAATCAAAAGCAACAACAACAAAAAATGAGAATCCGAGTAGGATTTGATCCGAGGATCAAATAATCTCAGTCAACTTATGCAATGCATTTTTTCGACAACACAATGCACTGTGCCATCGATGCGTTGCAAGCACGTAGAAAAGAAAGAGCCGCGTTCCATAATTACGAAGATTGTCTGGAAGAACTGCTAGTTGATCAGAACAAATACAATGGACGATGCCATTGAACATAGTTGTGCCAAATTCGAGGTTAGCAAAAGAAATAAACTCATCATCATCAACAACAATTTCAAGGATATTCGCAATTCTTCTATCTGCTGCAGTGACAGATGTATACGAAGTTAACTGGCATCAACTACAAAGAATATATACTTTAAACATTACACCCATGAGTAAATGTGTGTAGCGGGGAGTCTTCCAGTGTGTGTGAGTGTTTTGGCTCACAAAGCAAACACACACAAATACTCTCCCAAACACACACATATAAGCGTTTATACAGACGATTCTTCAGTTTGTAATAATCTTTTCTACTATAGGCACAAGGTCTGAAATTTGTGGGAGGGCATTAGTGGTTTACATCGACTCCTAGTATTCAACTGGCACTTAATTTATTGACCCCGAAAGGATAAAAGGCAAAATCGACCTCGGCGGAATTTGAACTCATAATGTAGCGACTGACGAAATACCGTTAAGCAGTTCATCCAGCGCGTTAACGATTCTGCCAGCTCGCTGCCTTACCTTCAATTTGTAATAATACTACATATAGTTTCGTCATTTCATGATTCGTAGAAACATGTCTTTGATTCCTATTACATTTGTGTAAGGGTTGACAGACATTATATTACTGAAAAAGTCACAATAGCTCTAAACACTATTAGTAAATTAAAATGATAGCTTAACCAAATATTTAGTAAAGTAACTCTAATAATATTTCTGTTTTGTAAGTATTGCACATATGTATCACATACACACACACACAGACACACAGACACACAAACACAAATATATATATATACATACATATAAAGACAAAGTTCTCTTCTCAGAACGAATGCAGATATATATATATATATATATATATATATATATATACACACATACATATAGGAGTATGTATGCACCTACTTAAGTATATATGTATATAGGGGTATGTATACATATATATATATATGTATATGCATATATTTATACATGCATATATATACATTTTATATGTATGGCACGTATAAAGCACCGTTCAAGCGTGGTCGATGACAGTACCACCTGACTGGTCCTAGTGCCGGTGGCACATCAAAAGCACCCACTACACTCTCGGAGTGGTTGCCATTAGGAAGGGCATCCAGCTGTAGAAACTTTGCCAGATCGGATTGGAGCCTGGTACAGCCTTCTGGCTCGCCGGCCCTCAGTTAAACTGTCCAACCCATGCCAGCATGGAAAGCGGACGTTAAACGACGACGACGACGACGATGATGATGATATATGTGTGTATATGTATATATATTAGATATATATACATATATATATACGCAGACACATATGTATACATATATTATTTATATATATATATACATATGTATATATATGTATATACATATATGTACACACAGA
>NC_068996.1:41958490-41959457 GCF_001194135.2 Octopus bimaculoides | reverse complement strand
ATATATATATATATATATATATATATACACATATATACATACATGCTTTATATATATAGGCATATATTTATACATATATACATTATATTTCTATATATAAATACATACATTTTATATATATGTATGTATGTATATATGTGTGTGTGTGTATGTATATGTATGCATGTATGTATGTATGCATGTATGTATGTATGTATGTATGCATGCATGTATGTATGTATGTATGTATGCATGCATGTATGTGTGTATAAACACGGACGCACAATCCAGCTACTACTTCTGTCGATCCATAATTTCCACTCATTTCCAAGTCGCAAATGCGTTTACTCATCGCACAAATCAATTACTGAGAAAGAATCAAGACTGGTGTATACATTTCTACAATCAAGACTGGTGTATATATTTCTATATTCCGTGAATGAATAAATAAATAAATAGAATTTTGAAAATCTAAAAAAAAAGAAGTAGCTGTTCACGATTTTGTCCCTAAATGTAGCATATAAGTAGCCCCATTCCAATGATGTGAGTCTCTAGCTACAATTGATTCTTTTCCGCTATTTATGATAGGCAAGTAAGTTCTCTAATATATAGGTACGTAGGTTCCCCATACAGATAAATGGTTAAAATGCAATATTAGTTAAACGCATAAGCGAACTGCGTGGTAAACCGTGTCCATCTGGAAAACATTTTCAACATTCTTAGCATTGCTGAACAGCAATGACAACATGTTTATATACGAGGGACGAGGAAAAACAAAACTCATGCGTTACAAGCCTGCACCAGCAAAACCATATGTGAAACCAGCTATCTTGGTTGAAGGAACAATTCTGAAGGTAGTAGACAAGCTTGTCTACCTGGGCAGCACACTCAGCCGTTCTTGCTCTCTGGATGAGGAAATATCTATCAGGTTGCAGAGAGCAACTAACATATATATATATATATATATATATATATATATATATATATA
>NC_068996.1:41957429-41958153 GCF_001194135.2 Octopus bimaculoides | reverse complement strand
AGAATATATGGGTATATATTTGAACATATTTATTACTATTTATGTGGAACAAAGGCTTCAAACACACACATATACTTATGTGTATATGCATCAGTACACGCACACACACGCGCACACATAATGTATATGTAGTAAAAATTCTCATAATAACAACAGTAGCCATAAAATGTAATATCAATAATATCAATAATAATAATAATAATAGTAAAGTGGCGAGCTGGCAGATTCGATAGCACACCGGACAAAATGTTTAACGGCTTTTCAACCGTAGCTATGGTCGTAGATCATCTCAGTACTAGTCAAGTGGTGTTGTCGATGTTATCGGCTCACCACCTCCTCCGAAAGTGCTGGCTTTGTGCTAAAATTTGAAATCACCAACATCATTATTTAGTAATATTTCCAATTTTCTGTGCTATCGTCATTATTATTACTGACGGCTGTACTAACATCATTATTGAAGAAATATGAATGGCACACTCATATATGTATACATGTCCGTTTATGTATATATATACACACACAAACACACACACACACACACACACACGCGCACACACACACACACACACACACACACACACACACACACACACACACAGAAATACGTAGCTAATATGGGTGAGTGCATGCGTGCGTACATGGATATCTATCATGCTTTTAACTTATTCTGTATATGCAAACAAAAGACATATGTGTGTGTGTGTGTGTACACGCGCGCGCATAC
>NC_068996.1:41956222-41957244 GCF_001194135.2 Octopus bimaculoides | reverse complement strand
TATATACACATACATATGTGTGTGTGTGTATTTATTTATGTATGTCTACATATATGTACGTATATATGTCAATGTTCTGTTTTATTTCATGATTATTTGCCAATAGAGACAGAGCCGGTTTCTAACCTAGATCCAAGGCTCCTTCATTGGAATTTCAATATCAACAACAGGGTATTTTTGTTTGTTTGTATGCATGTATGTATGTATGTATATGAGCAGATTTATGTTTTGTTCTATGTAGTGGCAGTAGTAATAGTAGTAGTAGCAGTAGTAGTATGTATGTGTGTGTGTGTATGTATTTATGTATGTATGCATATATGTACGTGTATGTATGTATGTATCTATGTGTGGATGCGCAATGGCCCAGTGGTTAGGGCAGCGGACTCATAGGATCGCGGTTTCGATTCCCAGAGCGGGCATTGTGAGTGTTTATTGAGCGAAAACACCTAAAGCTCAACGAGGCTCCGGCAGGGGATGGTGGCGAACCCTGCTGTACTCTTTCACCACAACTTTCTCTCACTCTTTCTTCCTGTTTCTGTTGTACCTGTAATTCAAAGGGGCCAGCCTTGTCACACGCTGTATCACGATGAATCTCCCCCGAGAACTACGTTAAGGGTAACTGGAACCCTCGACGTCGTAAACGACGGAGTGCCAACAAAGATGTATGTATGTATGTATGTATGTATGTATGTATGTATGTATATTGGAAAACGGACAGAAACACTGCTCATGACTAGTTCTTCGCGATTGACTTGGAATTGATGACTTGCAAAGTCGATCAAATCGGGATTCAAATTGATTAAAGTAGAAACTGATCAGCAGATCGAGGCGTTAATCCGCTATTCGCTGTTTGCGCCACCATTTGCTCGTTATGTAGTTATTTATCAGCTTGTATGGAAAGACTGCTACTGACACGCACACAAACACACACACACACACACACACACACACACACACTCACTCACAGGTACGCTAATGCCCAGACATATATATATATATATATATATATATATATATATATA
>NC_068996.1:41955287-41955620 GCF_001194135.2 Octopus bimaculoides | reverse complement strand
ATATATATGTATATTTCGTGTGTGTTTGCATATCTATATATATATATATATATATATGTATATATATATATATCCACTCGCATGCAGAAGAAAAGTTGCGCAAGATGTCTCTCAGTGGGACCAAACCAGGAACTATGCGGTTGCGAAGCGAACATTTTAACATGTTGTCACGCCACTATACTTATTAATTCATGTAGTACTTGTACTTTTAGTGACCTTATGATAGTTATGAATATTGCCACTATATGTATAAGTAGAAACATCAATATATGCATACGTTACATATATATATATATATATATATATATATATATATATATATATATATATATA
>NC_068996.1:41952859-41953627 GCF_001194135.2 Octopus bimaculoides | reverse complement strand
TATATATAGACACACATATACATATATATACCTGTATGTAAATACTTGTATATAAATCTATCTATCTATTTATCTACTTAGACATATATATATATATATATATATTTTGTATGTATGCATGTCTGTATAAAAGA
The DNA here is from genome assembly GCF_001194135.2 of Octopus bimaculoides. NCBI lineage: Eukaryota > Metazoa > Mollusca > Cephalopoda > Octopoda > Octopodidae > Octopus > Octopus bimaculoides. The sequence continues at coordinate 41,953,493 of NC_068996.1, read as the reverse complement.
TGATGTGAGTGGATGTCTATGTGTATATATAGAATTATATCTGTTATCTACAAGGCTGAGCATTTTATCTAGGTGTGCTTATTCGGTGAGGATAAATCTCTAATCTAAATTAAATAACAATTTGAATGAAAACTCAAATTTCTTCCATTGTTTCTGAAGAAGTGGATAATCTTTAGAATAAGGAATTTTATATATACATATATACATACACACACACAAACACAGAGAGAAACGCACACATATATATATACATCTATACATATATATATGTATATGTGTGTGTGTATGTGTGTGTATTTTTATATATTCTACTATATAAGGTATTACATATATATGCATATTATATATAGAAATTTATATATACATGGTATATAATATATATAAGGCATATACATATATACATATATAATATCTATCTATATATATATATGTGTGTGTGTGTGTGTGTGTGTGTGTGTATATATATCATATATATATATGTACATATATATTAAATTATAATTTAGGGTATCTAAGAGATACCGCCACGCTGAAAATAGCAGTCAAATCTTGACTCTAAACCACAATAAATGTTCATATCACACACACACACATATATATATTATATATATATATATATATATATATATATATA
>NC_068996.1:41948189-41952546 GCF_001194135.2 Octopus bimaculoides | reverse complement strand
TATTATATAGTGGGATTGCTTCAGTCTCTATCTACGAAATTCAGTCACAAGGAATTTTGGGGCTCGGTGCTCCTTCATTAGGAGCCATTTAGTCAAGGCCCTAAGGATTGAGACTGAACCCAAAACCATGTGATTAGTTAGGAAGCAAATTTCATATTTCTTCGAAACTGGAAAGATTATGAGAGGAAAGTATATTCAAAATGCTAAACTAGGCCGTGAATGGTTACTCCCGGTGTTAACTTTGCTGAAGTAACCCCACATTAGCCACCCATCCCCTACCGGCCATAACCAGGTGGTTATGTTGAAAAGGACAGTAAATCTCAGAAAAAAAAAATGATGTGTCTTAAACGCCACAACTCCTTGTCTAAATAGACTGGCACTGATGCTTTAGTTACATCTCGAGTTTATACTCCACTGAAGATATTTCTTTGTGTACCCAATCTCTGTTTAAGGACTAAGTACGCAAAAGTATATAAAGCAGTTTGTTGGGGTTATCTCTATAGAATAGAGATAACCTTGTTGAGGTTATCTCTACAGATTTTCTATAGAAATCATTGCCAGCAAAATCAGTGCTGGTTATAATTTCTGTAGAAAATCTGTGATGTAATAGCATTGCTAACACAGTAGAACAGAATATTTACTCATAAAAACGTTTAGTATACTTTGTAGTATATTATGGTTGTATAACGAAATACCATGTGCCTACAAGTCACTACTATAACGTAGTTTGTTACAAGCTTAATTCCTAACAAAATGAAACAAATCAATAATGACAATAATAATAATTATTGTTTCTAATATAGGGAACAAGGCCAAAAAGATTCGGTAGTTGGGAATAGTCAATTAAATCGATCTCAGTACGTGAATTGTACATTATTTTATCACCTTCGGAAAGATGAAATGCATAGTTGACACAGTGGGTATTTAAACTCAAAACAAATAATGGTTCTAAGAAATATGGCAAAGCATCTTTCCCCTATGCTATAATGATTCTATTGTCCTAAAATCTTACAACAGCCTCACCAACAACAACTAGATTAATAATAATTTTTCCTACTATAGAGACACAAGGGCTGGAATTCAGGGAGAAGGGACTAGCCAATTACATCGACCCCGGTAGCTCACTGGTACTTATTTTATCGCATCCGAAAGGTTGACAGGCAAAATCTACTTGGGCGAAATTTGAAAGTCAGAACGCAAATGCCAACGAAATGCCGCTAAACAGTTTTGTCAGGCGTGCTACCAATTCTCATCTCTTTTATGATGATGATGATGATGATGATGATGATGATGATAAATAATCTTTTATACTAAAGGTACAAGCCCTGAACTTTGGGAGGTGTGACTAAGTAGATTTCATCAACTCCAGGGCTCAATTGGAATTTAATTTACCGACCCCGAAAGCATGAAAGGCAAAGTCGACCTCGGCGGAATAGGAACTCAGAACGTGAGGGCGGACGAAATGTCGCTAAGCTTTTTACCCGGCGTGCCAACGATTCTGCCGGCTCACCGCCTTAGGAATGATGATGATGATAATAATAATAATAATAATAATAATAATAATAATAATAATAATAATAATAATAATAATAATGATAATAATAATAATAATAATAATAATAATAATAATAATAATAATAATAATGTATCAATATCAATAAATGACAACGTTTCTCTAAAAGAAATGGAGAAACTTTCAAAATACAAAGACCTGGAAATAGAGGTAACTCGAATATGGAATCTAAAAACAGAAACAATTCCTATCATAGTAGGTGCCTTAGGTATAATAAAAAAATATTCAGACAAATACATAACAAAAACACCAGGACTTACAAATATATATAACATACAGAAAATTGCACTACTGGGCACTGCACACATCCTACGCAAAACACTTTCAATACAGTAAACATAAGAGCATCACAACAAACCACAGCACATACCCAAGGAACACAGAGCTGCGCTCGGTAGTGAAGTGAAAGCACGTTATAAAAATAAGACTAGAATGATGATAATTTTTTTGATTTGCCAATAGGGCAATATTATTTGATTATTGTAATCCTTTCTTAATTAGGCTGTTGTAAACGACGGGAGTGGTTAGTTGACCGGTAGCCTATTTCATTGACCCCAGCGATAGAAAAATAACAAAATTTGATCTCGACACGATTAGGACTCAAAATGTAGTAATTTCTACCTCATCTTTGTAACTCATAAAACCTTATTTAGTTCTAGTGATTATTCATGCTTACATAAGTATCTGCGATGAACCAGAAACGGCCAACACAAATAGAAGACAAGCACAGAGAGACAAAGAGACAGACAGATAGAAACATCGATGTCACAACTTATCGAAAGTTAAGTTTTCTTGTAAATATCAGTGGCCTGATCAACATGCTAGAAACATCAACCTATTCCCCTTAATTTAACGATGAATCCCTTAAAACCCATTTCTGACCAGGAGCTAAACAAGAATAACAAAGACAAGAACAATCACAATTATATTGTGACCCTTAGCCGGGAGAGGTAATGTTTTGAATCAAACTCTCCCCAGCATACGCAACCAGGAAAGTAGTTTGAAAGGGTCAAGTGAAACGCTTTCCCTAAAAATGAGTTTATAATATACAAAATTCATGTACGCCCAAGCACAATTTTTAGCGAATGGTTGATGTATTTTCATAATTAAAAAACCCACTCAGTTGGAAGACTGGTTACGCCCATATTATCTGGTAGGTTGCGAAGCTGGACACTGCATTTTCTGCAGCAGTAGACGATATAGAATTTAATGTGGATTGATGTTATTCTGAATAAACGGAGATAGATCATTAATTCATGCTATATATATTACATCTCCCTTTACATGCATGTTTCATGTTCATTTGCTGGTGACCATAGCAAAAATGGTCAAAGTGGCATTTCTTCTAGGAAAATTCGCTAAATTCTGGTAAGTTCAGCTCAAATCTGATCGAAAAATCTTTTTTGAAGTGGCAGATGAAAATTGAATGGAATCGAGAGTGTTTGGACAATTTTTTTTCTAGTAGCGCCTAACTCATAAAATCGAACTCAAAGGCTAGTTCGTCTGTTTCACTCCATGATGCAATTGTATCAATAAATGACAAGTATAGTCTGTAGAACCATTTCACACTATTTATATTACTGACGCATTGTCTCAAAATTCTACAATCCACCTTGGGATCGGGACTTCCGATAAGTCGTGGCAGCGTGTTTCGAGCATTTTAATTCTTAGCGGAGAGAGAGAGAAATAAAGAACACAAACGAGCGAGATAGATAGATAGATAGATAGAGGGAGGGAGAGAGAGAGATAAAAGATGGAAAGTGGGGATCGACCTCAATACTTAACTGGTACATTATTTATTGAGTAGAAAGCTGACATAGGTGGTGTTAAAATATCGGAGGACGAAACAAGTAACGACGCTTTAACGCTAATGCCAAACTAGCTGCCTGTAATTTTTTCTCTATATATATGGTAATCGCGGAACACACACGCATATGCAATTTCTTTTTTTTTTTCTTTTTGAATCGTATAAAACTTCACCAAGCAGATAGAAAATAAATAACAAAAAAAAAAAAAGGAAATAAATAAATAAAAGACGTGTTTGTTGTGTTCAGCAATACTTTTGATAGTACTGATTATTCAACTTCAATTATGTCAGTAAAGCAATTATGAAGAAAGGCGCGAGAGAGTCTGTCACAAAATATGTCGCGAAAGAAAATCTAATTTCTGGATTCGGTAAGCTACTTACCCAATTCGTGATTCAAAATTCTTGGACTAGTTCAAGGAAGCAAGAAAAATATTACAATAATTTTTGTAAGATAAACAAATACATAGCTGACGGTAATTATTTTTTTGTTAGTAATTATTTTTTTGTTAGTAATTATTTTTGTTGAAAAATAAAAAGTATTTTGTGGTGAAAATTTTGAATATTTTTTTATGTGTTCCATACTGGAGCACAAATAAAATATGACAACTGAATTATGGGGCGATACCTATATATTTAGTCAGGTACACTATCAGAAAAAAAACAAAACAATATCAGAAAATCATACATGACGCCTACTACACTAGCTCACACAAGCGAGAACACAAGACACATAGATGCGCGCACACGTGCATATGTAAACAAAACAAAGAGGCAAATAAATAAAAAGCAAAAATCTCAGAATGCAAACATACACCGACACACAGACACACACACACACACACACATAAAAATGCACATTCATTGATGTGAGCTGGCAGTACACAAAAAATACACTCATTAAAACATACATACGTACATACGTAAGATTTTCAAATCTATCTCTCTATCTATCTCAACCCATCTCTCTCGCCCGCTCT
>NC_068996.1:41945513-41948089 GCF_001194135.2 Octopus bimaculoides | reverse complement strand
GTGGTGGTGGTGGTGGTGGTGGTGGTGGTAATGGTATCGCCCACTGCCGGTGATAGTGAAGATGCTGCTGTTGCTATTGTGGTTCTCATCACTGGTGGGAGAGTTGCCATTACTGTTAGAAATGTCATTAGCGTTGGTTCTGCTTGTATTTCTGCTGGGGCCACTGCCGCCGCCGCGGCGGCCGCCGCTGCTGCTGCTATAATTATAACTATTATTGCCGATATTGCTGCAATAGGGATTGTCAGGTCTGCTATTACAGACGTTGGGGAGGCTGTTAGTTACGCTGCTCCTGATGATGATGTTATTGTTATTGTTGTTAATGTTGTTAACTGTCGGGATGGTAGTGCTACTGCATCTACCAGTGGTATTGCTAGGGTTTCTTAGTACTTCGGCTTCATAGATGACACTTTCGTTTCGCAGTGCCAAAGACCCCCCACCACCACCACCACCGGGTATCTGTTGCTATCCCTGCATGAACATTCTACCTCCTCCCGTGGCCTAAGGGTGCTAACTAGGATGTTTTTAATATTTAAAATGGTGCAGAACCTGCGACCGGCAGACCCTGCCATCACGGAAACCATGCTGGTTGCAGTTCAGCAGATTGTTGTGTTCGAGGAAGTGAGTTATTCGCGATCTCACCACCTTCTCAAATACTTTAATGATATGAGAAGTGAGTGGAATCGGACGGTAGTTCACTGCAAGAGATTTGTTTCTCTTTTTGAAGACTAGAACGACAGATTGGGAAAGAAAATGATCAAGAATGTAGCGTGCATCAAGTGAGTTTCTCCAGAGCTCAGCTAAAAGGGGTGCAAGTTGATGTCAACACATCTTCAGGACAGTGGCCGAAAACTTATCGGGACTTACTGCTTGATCTTATCTATTTCTGTTAGGATATCAAGAGCACCAAAAGTTATGTCAGATATGGTTAGTTGAAGGTTTACATCATTGATACTAGCCAGATCAACCGCATTAGCGTTACTGAAGACAGAGCAGTGTTGTCTCTGCAGTATCTCGCACAGGGATTTTGAATCATCATGTAGTGTGTTGTTCTCATCGACCAGAGGACCAACGGCATCTTTACGTTCGTTTGCAAATGAAAAGAGCATTTTGGGATTGAGATGTATTTTCTCAATGGCCCAACTCTCCTCAGCTGCTCTTTCAGTTAATGATGGTTATCATGCTTTTTTGGAAGTTGTGTTTTTTTATTCGAGTGATACAATGGCAGTCGAATGGATGCGTTGCTGCTGGCAGTATTGAAGTTGGTTGATTTTTCTTTTAATCCTTTTTAACTTTTCTGATAATATTCTGATAATTGCTACTTCTCTTTCTAGGGATTCTGCACTTAGATTTGTATACTGATCTTAATGGAGTATGTTTTGCGCATATATTTGTCCCAGTATCTACAAATGTTTACCATGATGTGTTTATGTTGGAGTGGGTGTGTGCGTATGTGAAGGCCCAACGACGGGTTTCTTTCAGCTTCTGTCTATCAAATCCACTCACAAGGCTTTGGTCGGCCCGAGGCTATAGTAGAAGACACTTGCCCAAGGTGTCATATATATACAGATACATACATATGTGTATGTGTGTGTGTGTGCGCGCGTGTGTGTGTGTGTGTGTGTGTCTGTGTCTGTGTGTGCGTGTGTGTGTGTGTGCGTGTGTGTGTGTGTGTGTGTATAGAAATAATTAAGATTCAGTTAAATTAGGTACTTCAGTTGAAGCACCATGTCAGTCCGGTATTATCCGCACAGCTCGAAGTAAGGCGAATAGAATCAAAATAAGCAACAGGATATCAAGCAGTCATGCAATACGACCGTTTTAAGCGGCTAAATTTAATTGAACAATGCAATCATTACATAAATTTAAATGCATTGCTATCTTCAGCTGCTCAAAATATAGAATGTTTCAAGAAGTAGGACACTTTAATATAATTTTTCTAAAATATTTTAACAGAATAAGAAGATGGAAGAAATTCGTGTTGTCGCTACAATAACGCCAACATTAATTTTTTCCATCCTAAAATATTTAAGAAAAATTAAATTAGTGTGTCCTTCTTGTTGTTGTTGTACACGTTTCCTGACGTCTTGTGCCTACATTGCTACCTCTGAACAACGTAAAACATAACTTAGAACAATGCAAACATCAAACTACCCTTACCTCGACATTCCTCGACATATATATGTATGTATGTATGTATGTATGTATGTATAGATGTATGCACATATACGTATGTATATATGCATATAAACTTAGATAAACTTAGATATGTTTCGACCAAAGATTGGTCCGGGCCACGTCTAACTTAATAGTACCATTTTTTATTTATTTTATGCCTTATTTTCGAAACGTCTAGTTAGAATAGAGGCAGCTGATGAATAATTCCAAGTGGCTTTCTGTTTTCCTGTGGCTTTCTGTTTTCCTATGTGTTCGTTTCGTTGTCTGTAGTTCATTGTTCTAACGTCCTGTACCCTGATATGCATCTATATACACATGTAGATGTAAGTATATACATATATGTGTGTATACATGTATATATATTCTTTGTATTATTATTATATATATATATATATATATAT
>NC_068996.1:41940511-41941250 GCF_001194135.2 Octopus bimaculoides | reverse complement strand
GCTGCTATCTCCCTACTTGAGTGAGCACTTAATAAAGACTCAGACGTCACTTGTGTTTCTGGCTGCCGTGTGTGTGTGTGTGTGTGTGTGTGTGTGTGTGTGTATGTGTGTGTGTGTGTGTGTGTGTGTGTGTTTGTGTGCGTGCGCGTGTGTGCGCGTGTGTGCATGTGTGTGTTTGTGTGCGTGCGTATGTTTGTGTGTGTGTGTGTGTGTAATAAGGTGAAGTTAACGGTGGAGATAAGTTGTCGTCGCTGTTGTTGTTGTTGTTATCATTCTTGTTGTTGTTGTTGTTATCATTCTTGTTGTTGTTGTTGTTATCATTCTTGTTGTTGTTGTTGTTATCATTCTTGTTGTTGTTGTTGTTCTTATCATTCTTGTTGTTGTTGCTGTGGTTGCCATTATTTCGGTATTTATGTTGCAGATCAAGACTCATACACATTATGATCGTGACCACTGGTATTTATTTTCCTTTTCTATTCAGGATAGGTGCACGCATGGCTGCTCAACAACATGGTTACAGGTTCGGTCCCACTCCGCAGCACATTTGTCAGTTTTCATCTTCTATAGCCCTCGGCCGACCAACAGCTTTTGTGAGTGGATTTGGTGGACGGGAACTAAAAGACGCTCGTCACATACACACACATACACGCACACAAGCACACACACATGTACACTCACATACACACATACACACACACACACACATACACACATACACGCACGTATATATATATATATA
>NC_068996.1:41934600-41940234 GCF_001194135.2 Octopus bimaculoides | reverse complement strand
GATGTTTATTTAGCAAAAACACTTAAAGCTCCACGAGGCTTCGGCAGGGGGCTCGGGTGGCGAATCCTGCTGTACTCTTTCACCACAACTTTCTCTCATTCCTTCTCCATGTTTTTCTTGTACCTGTAATTCAAAGGGGCCAGCCTTGTCACACTCTGTGTCACGCTGAATCTCCCCCGAGAACTACGTCAAGGGTACACGTGTCTGTGGAGTGCTCAGCCACTTGCACGTTTAATTTCACGAGCAGGTTATTCCGTTGATCGGATCAACTGGAACCCTCGTCTCGTAACCGACGGAATACCACGATGAATGTATGTCAGCAAATATGTATGCATTTTTGTTAAAAATACAGAGAGGGCCGATTGTTAAAATTCACTGGGGCCGATTCGTTCGTATAAAACCCTGCAAGGTGGTGCCCCAGGATGGCCTAAGCCACGTGACTGAAGCAAGTAAGAAATAGAAAAATTGAGTGTATTTAAAAAAAAAATCTACATTACGTAATCGTCTCTTAGCAACTTTGCTTTCTCTCTTCTTCTAATATGATAGGGTATGTGATTAGAGGACGTTTTGGCTGCCATTTCTAGCTTGTTCTAGTTTGTGTATCCGCATACACATAACATGCAAAACTCCAGATGTTCTGTCTTTAGGTCAGAGTACAAGTGGTAATAGTAGTGGTGGTATTGGTGGTAGTTAGTGGTGCGTGAGATCGTCGTCTTCGTCGACGTGATAGTAGTAGTAGTAGTAGTAGTAGTAGTAGTAGTAGTAGTAGTAGTAGTAGTAGTAGTAGTAGTAGTTGTTGTTGTTGTTGTAGTTGTCGTCAGGTCAACCCTGGTTCAACACACTTATCGTCACTGACGTTCCAAACGTGATCGGCTCGTCGAAAGGCATTTAGATAACCGCTTGTCAACGGCGAGTTTGTGTGTCAAACATCATGAGATAAATAAATAAATAAATAAATAAATAAATGTGATAAGGGACTGCCTTACCAATATATCTTATCCTTAATATTTTATCTGTTATCTATAGTGGACTGCGGCCATGCTGGGGCACCGCAATGAAAGGTTCTCTTCGAATAGATTAGCGGCATCCGTCCAATGGTCAACGGAAGCGTTAGGCATCTCACGTTCGGTCAGTCAGGGCTACTCGCTGTCACCTATTCTGTACGTATTGGCACTCGAGCCACTGTTGTGGAAGTTGGAACAGCTAAGCGGCATCCCTTTCGAACTGGGATACGGAAGCAAATATCAGCATACACAGTCGGCACCATCCTAAAAGAATCCGAGTCGGTTGCAGGGGCTAAAATCAACGCCAATTTTAGCCCTTGCAGTTGGGCTCCTGGAGAGGCAAGTCGATGCCATTGGACGGCATTGTCGAACACTGGACCGACGGACTAGTTAGATTGCTGAAGGTCTGGTTGGGTACAGATCTCCAGGTTGATAAGAACTAGAACAAAGCGGCGAACAAGGAGGTCATTCTTATCCAGAAATGAGCTGAAAAGAAGCTGTCCCTGAAAGGTCGAGTAGAGGTGGCGAATGTTTGCATAATCTCCGTTATCATTTATCGCCTGACCGTCGTGCCTTGTTCCAGTTACTGCTTGACCAGGTTGGAGCATCCCCTATTTACATTCTTCTAGAAGCGACGCGTTCCAATGGTCAGACGGCCAATCTGTTGGATTAGGTATGGCATGCGAAGTCACGCTCTTAGATTACGCCACCTGCCACAATTTCTGGACGGTGAGCGTGTGTGGGCGCCGTTTGTGAGGCTCGTCTTTCCGCAGATCGTTTTTATGCAGTTCGTCTCCTTGACGGAGCTGTAGTCCTAGGTGAAGAAAAAGACTGAGACTGGGCGCCTAGCATCTAGAATATTGTCAGGCGCTCGCGCTCACAACCCTCTACAAGTCGGGCAATTGGATCGGTGGATGTTCCGCTTTAGAAATTTATAGGGGATTAGTGGTGGGGGAGTGCGACGACGTTCTCGGGGTGACTCTGGTCGCCGACGAAAATGAACTGGTTAATCTGTTCCAGAGGACTTTCCGGTCGGGAACTATCATAGATAATTTCTAGATGTTCTTGACCTGGTAGTGCTACCGGGGTGGGGGCGCTACAGGTTCGAGATAAACTCTACAGGCTTTCTTTCTTATCAATATCATTATATGTAAACCCTGACACTTTATTTCTGTCTTTGTATTGTCCCCCTCTGCCCTGGTGGCGAATATATGAAATCATCATCATCATCATCATCATCATTATTATTATTATTATTATTATTATTATTATTATTATTATTATTATTATTATTATTTTATTTATTTATTTTTTTATTATTATTATTATTATTATTATTATTATTATTATTATTTAAGTCTGGTATTTATATTGATATGTAATACCAGGTTACAGAGACAGAAACAAACCGACAGTGGGGCAAATGCAGACACAATGACACATAGACGCATATACATACGTACTTGCCCCATATATATCTATATAAATTTGTTTTGCAAGATTCCTGATGTGAAATGGGGTGTTGAAACAGATATTGTTGTATTTCGGGATGGTCATTTTTTTTTTTTGGCTAAACAGACACACGCACTATATATATTTTTCTTCACTCGTTTATTACTGTTTTTATTTTATTATTTCAACTCATGTCCATTGTCCGGAAATCATTCGTCACACCTCTGTGACCTCTTCGGCGACACTTTCCGTTTTCGTGTGTGTTCTATCTCCAGCTGGAGTGAGTTAAGATAATAAAATAAGAACAGTAATAAACGAATGAAGAATATATATATCAGTCGGCATGATAGATCGCTAACCACTATATACATTTTTTTCTCTCCTTGTTTCTTTCTGTGTTCCTTTCTGTGGAAGACCGTAGGCTCGAAACGTTAAGGACTTTTTCACTTCCCGAGCGTTATACTAATACATCTGTTTGTTGTCTACACCACCTGCCTTCTTCTTCTGTTTTTTTATGAATTCTCCCCCTATATATATATGATAAAGTGTAAAGACCCCCATCGGTCATGAATGACCATGGGATTGCATATCGAAAGTTCCCCGCCGATGCACAAGCCCGGGCAAGGTTGTTTCTGGAAGACCAGCAGCCGCCATACATACCATCCTCTCCTCTCCATGCCACTGATGTTATCCAAGGGAAAGGCAAAGGGACCGATACAGCTTGGCACCAGTGACATCACAACTCATTTCTACAGCTGAGTGAACTGGAGCAATGTGAAATAAAGTGTCTTGCTCAAGAACACAACACACAGCCCGGTCCGTGAATCGAACTCACTAAATCATGATTGTGAGCTCGACGCTCTAACCTCTGAGCCATAAAATACATTGCATACAATCAATACGACGTACATCCTTCAGTTTCCGTTTACCGAATTCACTCACATTTCCTTGGTCAGTCCGAAAATATAGAAGACACTTTTTCGAAAGTGCCCCGAACTGGGATTGAACCCTAAACCTTGTCCTTGCAAAACTAGCTCCTTAAAAATACAGCCACACCTATGTGTTCTTCATTTGTTTATTTGTTAGAAATATAAAGCCTAACATGTATTATCTTCTTCCTGTTTGTTGAGGTAGCAGATCTTATTGTAGCTGATTTATTTAGCCCTAGGTCAGACAGGGCGTGTAGACCCATGATCAAAGATGTTACGAAACTTCGTTTGAACAACTTGTTTCACTTTTTCTTTTTTCTCTTTTTCTTTCTTCTTTTTTTTTCTTCTTTTTTTTTTGCTTTTCTTTGAGTAATTACATTATTCAATGTGTCTTCAGCGCTTAAGGCCAGAGGGTGGGATTTGAAGTAAGATTCATCAGCTATTTCTTTCTGCGGAGAAGCCATGTACAGGTCACCCATTTTGGCAATGCATACATGCATACATACATACATACATAAATACATACATACATATATACATGTATAGATGCATACGTGCCTACATATATACATACATACACATACATACATATACATACATACATTCATACATACATTCATACATGCATACATGCATACATGCATACACACATACATACAAACATACATACATGCATAAATATATACATACATACATGCATGCATACATACACACATACATACATACGTACATACATACATACGTACATGTATACATACACACACATATACGTACATACATACATACATACAAACATACATACATACATGCATACATACATACACACACATAATACATACATACATACATACATACACACATACATACGTATATACATACATACATACATACATGCATGCATACACACACACATACATACATACATACATACATACATACATACATACGCATATATACGTTTAAATAACACATCCATTCAGGATACTTAATCATACACACACATACTCTCTCTCTCTCTATCCCCCTCTCTCTCTCCCTCTCTCTCTCCCCCCTCTCTCCCTCTCCTCTCCCCTCTCTCTCCCACTCTCCCCTTCTTCTTTCTCTTTCTCGCTCATTCGCTCGATTACGCTCACATGAAATTAACTTTTGAATGGAAGCAGATTTAACTGCTTTTTCTAGCAAGGTGAGCTACCAGATAGACACTATGCTCATATATAAGTGAGAGCGTGTGTGCTTATATATATATATATATATATATATATATATGTATGTATTTGCTTGTCCGTGTTTGTCCCCTACCATCGTTTGACAACCGATGTTGGTGTGTTTATGTTCCTGTAACCTAGCTGCTTGGCAAAATAGACCGATAGAATAAGTATTAGGCTTACAGAAACAAAAAAATAAGTTCGGGAGTCGATTTGTTTGACTAAAAGGAGGTGCTCCAGCATGGCGTCAGTGAGATGACTGAAACCAGTAAAAAGAAACAAAAGAAAAGAGTAGATCTATATATTTTATATAGAAAATGTATGCATGCATGTATGTATGTTTTATATATATATATATATATATATATATATATAGATAGATAGATAGATAGATAGATAGATAGATAGATAGATAGATAGATAGATAGATAGATAGATAGATAGATAAATAGATAGATAAATAGATAAATAGATAGATAGATAGATAGATAGATAGATAGATAGATAAATAGATAGATAGATAGATAGATAGATAGATAGATAAATAGATAAATAGATAGATAGATAGATAGATAGGGTGATAAATTGAATATTAATTCAATTTAAAACCAAGTGGCCTAGCATATAAAAAATCTGAAAATTCAGATGTAATATATATATATAAACACAGATATACACGCATGTGCATACGCACACACACTCTCTATCTATCTATCTATCTATCTATCTACCTCTCTCTCTCTCTCTCTCTCTCTCTCTCTCTCTCTCACACACACACGCACACAGTGTTGGTTGTTGTTGTTGGTGGTGGTGGTGGTGGCGTTGTTGTTACCGCTACTCTTCTCGTAACTAGTTATGAAGTAATTGGTTACACCCCAGAAAAGTTGTTTCGTTGCTCTTGTTTAAGCATCCTGCTCGCACCTGATTGAACAGTCACGGCTGGAACGCCTTTGACTGCCGTTGACTATATAATAGTCAAAGGCGTTCCTTTGACTATTATATAGTCAAAGGCGTTCCAACTCATTCTGCCCCTCTTTATGCGTC
>NC_068996.1:41932375-41934105 GCF_001194135.2 Octopus bimaculoides | reverse complement strand
TGTGTTTGTGTATGTGAGTATGTGTGTGTGAGTGTGTGTGTGTGGTTTGTGTGTGTGTGTGTGTTTGTGTTTGTGTTTGTGTGTGTGAGTATGTGTGTGTGAGTGTGTGTGTGTGTGTGTGTTTTGTGTGTGTGTGTGTGTGTTTGTGTTTGTGTGTGTGAGTATGTGTGAGTGTGTGTGTGTGTGTGTGTGTGTGTGTGTTTTCCGCTCAGTCAGAATCACATTATCTACTGTGATGTTTCATTTCTATTTCCTGAGAAGTGTGAGATTTGTGATGGATTATATTGTAAATTTTAGGGTATCACACACGCACCGCTGACACACACACTCACCCCCCTACACACACACGAACACACACACACACATACACACACATGCACGCAGATGCAACATACAGACACGCACACACACACCAGTCTGATGACGTTGATGGAATTGTAGTGAACAAGTTAATAACGATGATGATGATGATGATGATGATGATGATGAGAGAAGGCGGAGGAGGATGGTTACGCCAATGATTGTGATGGTATCTATCTCTTGGTATTGTGGCCGAGTTTCTTTTAAAGAGAATGGCAAAAAAGCAGCAAAATAAATAGATAAATAAATAAATAAATAAACATGGAGGGCCGTGAGTAAGAGCAAGAAGGTAGTAGTAGTAGTAGTAGTAGTAGTAGTAGTAGTAGTAGTAGTAGTAGTAGTAGTAGTAGTAGCTGCTGCTGCAGTTTTTATGTTGTTGGACATGTCATTGTCGTACTGTCATATATCAGCCACGATCTAATAATCATGAGAAGTGCAGACGTGACCATCTCTATGGATTTTTGGGTGTAGAAAAAGGGAGCATACGCTTACGTAATGGGTTAATTATCGTCTTATTATCAATTAAAGATAATACTAAAAGTGCGATTTGAGGGAGATTTGACCATCATTTCCAGTAGGCGAACCATCATCGTACACAGGGGACGGACGCTCTCTCGCCAGTAACTCTAGTGGCAGGAGTAAAACCTGCACCAATAGTAACAGCTTTAGCAACATCAGCAGCAGCAGCAGTGGTAGTAGTAGTAGTAGTAGTAGTAGTAGTAGTGGTGGTGGTGGTGGCGGCGTTGTCAGTGGTGATAATGGCGGTGGTAGTGATAGTGGTGGCGTTGGTGGTGGTGGTGATGGTGCTGATGGTTGCAATTAGGGGAGCTATAGTAGTAGTAGTAGTAGTAGTAGTAGTAGTAGTATCGGAGAAGGGGGTAAGTTAAATGATGTCAGGATGAAGGTTGGCGGTTAAGGAAGGAAGAGAATAAAGAAATTGGTAGTCATTTTGTGGTGGTGGTGGTCGTGGTGGATTGGATGTAAGGTGGAAGAAAAAGCCTTAGGAGTAAAAATCGGTGTAGGAGGTGGAGAATAAATAAGGGTGAGCTAAAGTGGGATGAGGGGTGAAGGTACACGTTATATATTATCGAACCTAAGGTAAAAAAAAAAAAAAGGAATAACGAAGGGGAAAAATAAAAATAAAATTTAAAAATTTAAAATGAATTAGAAAGAAAAATAACAAAAAAAAAAGAAATGAAATCGTGGGAAGAAAAGGAACAGAAAAGACGCGAAAGGAAAGGAAAATAGAAAAAAAAAACAAAAAACAAAGATGGCGGTAATAGAAAAAGTAGAAGAATAAAGGAAAATAGTGATGATGGCGAAGTCGGTGGTGAATGGATGGGTGATTGACGGAAAGTTGGCGGTTTGAT
>NC_068996.1:41931690-41932117 GCF_001194135.2 Octopus bimaculoides | reverse complement strand
CTACTACTACTACTACTACTACTACTACTACTACTACTACTACTACTACTACTACTACTACTACTATAGCTGCTGCTGCTGTTGTTGCCGACGCCAATAACACTAACATTAACTCAAACACTAACACGGACACCCCTCCCCGCTGCCAACGACGCCTGCACCGCAAACACAACATAGCACAGTACCAATGTCACCAACAGCATTCACACTCTCTACTTACCCGAATCATGGCGGCGACGACGTCGCGGACAAGGACGTCCACCGCGACGATAGCGACTAGGACAACCACTACTACCACCACCACCAGCACGACGATGGCGAAGACGTCTACGACGACGGCGACGAACACAACTACGACGTCGAACACAACTACGACGACGATGAGAGGACGACCACCACGACGGCGACGATGGCGACCACGACGGCG
>NC_068996.1:41926419-41928323 GCF_001194135.2 Octopus bimaculoides | reverse complement strand
CCCCCACCACCGCTTGATAACTGGTGTTGGTTTGTTTATCCCCCCCCCCCCATTAATTAGCGGTTTGACAAAAGGAAAGGAGTCGGATAGAATAAGCACTTGATTTTTAAAAAATAAATAAATAAGTACTGAAAAGCTCCACTTTCGACAGCAACAAACAAGAGACACCGAATCCTCAACAATCTATTTACGGGGGTTATGACCACTGCCTATGCGAAATATTGTGGTATTTATGAATCCCGAATATACACATGAAGAAGCTATGTATATATGGCCGAGTGGTAAGAGTCTTGCTTCCAAACCACATGGTTCCGGGTTCAGCTGCGTGGCACTTGGGCAATTGTCTTCTAATATAGCCTCGGGCCGACCAAACCCTTGTGAGTGGATTTGGTAGATGGAAACTGAAAGAAGCCAGTCGTATGTGTGTGTGTGTGTGTGTGCGTGCGTGTGCGCGCGCCTGTTTGTTAGCCACCACCGCTTGACAACCGGTGTGTTAACATCCCCGCAAATTAGCCGCTCGACAAAAGAGAACGATTGAATAAAAAAAAATAAAAGATTGATTCATTCTACTAAAACACCTACTAGATGGTGCCCCAGCATGACCGCAGTCTAATGATGGAAGCAAGTAAAGGAATAAAAGAATATTAGAGTGTTTTTACCTTTGCGTATATCTTAAGAGGACAATCTGGAATCATTTGTAAGCAGTTATTTGTCGAAAGAGAAAGTTCCCGCAAATAGTAGTCACTCACAAGGAGTTTGAATATAAACGGACCACCCAGCCATCACCGACTCCTAGCCGACATTTGCGGATTGCCTCTTCACTATCTACACGAATTTACAAACACACACATACACAGAAATGCTTGTGTGCAGAAGTGGCTGTGTGGTAAGTAGCTTGCCTTTATGGCAAATATTTATGAAATAAAGTAGCTTGCTTACCAACCACATGGTTTCGGGTTCAGCTGGTCTGCGTGCCACCTTGGACAAGTGTCTTCTACTATAGCCGCAGGTCAACCAAAACCTTGTGAGCAGATTTGGTAGACGGAAACTGAAAGAAGCAATGTCGTATATATGTGTGTGTTTGTGTTTGTTTGTGAGTCTGTGTCCCCCCTCCCCAACATCGCTTGACAACCGATGTTGGTGTGTTTACGTCCCCGTAACTTAGCGGTTCGGCAAAAGAGCCGATAGAACAAGTACTAGGCTGACAAAGAATAAATCCTGGGGTTGATCTGTTCGACTAAAAGTGGTACTCCAGCATGGCCGCAGTGAAATGACTGAAACAAGTAAAAGAATAAAAGAATATATATATGTATGTGTGTGTGTGTGTGTGTGTAAATATGTTTAAACGTGATGCATATATATTAGCAACATGACTACATAAATCTTTCTCTCCTTATATATTTATGTGTGTTAATGTGTGTGTGTGCGTGTGCGTGTGCGTGTCTGTGTATGTATGTACGTATCTATTTTGTATGTATGTATGCATGTATGTATACGATGTGCATAAGATTCCTGTCACAGACAAAGGCACAACGACGATTGGTGTAATACTTTTACTCTGGAAAACTTTCCTTAATAGACTTTGAGCAGTATAAGCACAGAACGCACTCAGAGTGAGGCCAGATGATCATTAGACACCGGAGTTTCGGTATCATTTAGCATCATCAGTGAAAAATCACGCAGTCTTTCACAATTAAATACATTTTTTTTCTAATCAAGAAATCAGTGAAGAGGAGATTTAGTGATCTGTGCAGATGATGCCCATACCTGAGTTAAGTACGTGAACAGCATTAGATTGAAATGATTTAGTATTTCAATCTAAGCTCTTTCAAGTATGTCTGTGATTCTATTTATGTGTGTGTATGCGTGTGTGTTTGTGTGTGCGTATATATATATATATATAT
>NC_068996.1:41924276-41925407 GCF_001194135.2 Octopus bimaculoides | reverse complement strand
TGTGTGTGTGTGTGTGTGTGTGTGTGTGTGTGTGTGTGTCAATTAGAAAATGGAGAATAATATGCTGAACCCAACGACTTGCAGACAGTGTATCCCGTTGAATTCATTAAGTTAATTCATAACTAAAGTGACAAAAAACAAACAAAAACAAAGTACAGGTGTTTATGACAAACCATGTTATATTGACAACCGGGTGTACAAATAAAAGTACATAAGGAATTAGAGAATGAACATAAACTTAATCTTACAGCTGTTTCGGCCTAGCTTTGGCATGCCCCATTTTATCCGAATAGTTCCTGCCCGAGTAATTATCGGATGAAATGCTGAAATGGGGGTATAAGCACGATTCGCTAGGCCTCTTCAGAGATTCACAAAGAATTCCATACTAATATTTAGCAAGATATAAAAACAAAAGTGAAATAGAAACAAAAACAAAAACAAAAACAAAAATTAAAATAAGAATAAAAATAAAAATAAGGGTACAGCAAGAATAAAATAAAAAATATGCATGTGCGTGCGTTTTTGCGCGTAACAGTATCTGTCTACCCTCCCTCAAATTTCTCTGAACCATCTTAAAGAAAATTAACAGCAAGTTTGATAAGACACTGTAGCTGTAGATGCCATTACCAATATAGGATTTCTATGATTGTATACAAGGCTGATTTTACCTGTAGTCCGTCTTATGATTTAATCTTTCGAAGTGTGTATGCGTAGAAAAGCAAATCAACATTGATCATACTATCGTGTATCGAAGCAGTGGAGAAACCATTTTGCTATTGTTGTAAAATTCTTTTCATCTGCACATAGCCAACGGCTGATTAATGGAGATGAAACAAAATTTTGTCAAAAAATGATCTGCGAAGGAAAAAATCTTCACAACATTTTCATACAACAATTTCTGGAAACATAGGTATCTGCCAAGAAATTTAGGGGAAATGAAAAATAGATAAAGTCAACACCGATGCCTGATCGGGTCTTTTTTTTTATCGCTATCTAGGCTATGAAACGCGAAGTGGAACACGGCAAGTTTTGCTGCTTTATTACCTATATTTATATCTATGAATCTATCTATCTTTCTCACTCTCACTCTCTCTTTCACTCTCTCTCTCTCTACACACACACTCATACACA
>NC_068996.1:41923326-41923897 GCF_001194135.2 Octopus bimaculoides | reverse complement strand
GGTCTTTAATGTTGTTATCACTGTTTAATTTTTCCTGTCTTGGTTTGTGTATGCTACCTTGGAACCCTCTGTTTAGTGGGTTAATCCACTCAACTGGAAGAGCTATTCTAAGAGCGCGTTCTGCCTCATCTTTGAAACGCCTAGTTTAGAATAGAGGCAGCTGATGAGGGAACAGTTCTATAAGTGGCTCGTCTGTTTTCCTATGTGTTCATTCTGTTGTTTGTATAAAAAGTCCGTTTCTTGTGCTTTATGTCCCCGTTACTTTTTTGACGTCCTGTACCCGGATATGCGTGTATATATACATGCAGATGTAGGTATGTACATATATGTATGTATACATGCATATGCTCATATATCATTTGTATTATTATTATATATATATATAAATACACATGCAGATATACTTGCATATATGTATGTATGTATGTATGTAAACTTTCGCTGGGCTCAGGAGTCATTCAGGAGCCTCACATTGTAACAACATTGCCTCATTTCATTGATTCTTACTAGCAATGGCTTTGCTCGTATACGAGAAAGCAGCTAACGTGTGCTTATAGATATACATATGCTT
>NC_068996.1:41920065-41922120 GCF_001194135.2 Octopus bimaculoides | reverse complement strand
GTTATTATTACCATTATTATCATTATTATTATTATTATTATTATTATTATTATCATTATTATTATTCGTATATTTGATTATACTTTTTTATTTTTCATGTTTATACGGAAAGTTTTTTTTCTTTTCTTCACTTGGTAAGAAACGAAATGTTATTCATGTTTGTATCATACAGTATAACTCTATATATCCAAACTATGAATTAAGATAGCCGTTACTGGGGATCGAACTAAAAAAAACAAAAAAACCCAGCATTCAGTTGCAGTCGAAGGTGCAGCTGATAGACGGATGAAGTGGTTGAAACACTGGCGTGGTAGCCAAGTAAGAATGCAGTATTTAGTTAAATTTATATTTACCATCGTGTCCTGAGTTGAACTATCGAGTATGAAAATTTATTACTATTCACACGATCAGCGGGTAAAATAACTGACTATAGTCCCTATGCATTAAATCTATTGCACGTACTTGGTCATTTTATAATATGAAGAAATGAATAGTGAATTTTTACATCAGTGTGTGTGTGTATGATATAGAGATATACAGGGAGAGATAGCTAAATAGATTGATAGAGATATATATATAGAGATATCTAAATAGAGTGATAGATGCATAGAAAGATAGATAGATAGATAGATAGATAGATAGATAGATAGATAGATAGAACACGTACATGTTCCAATGCATGCTTATATTAAACGTACGCATGTGTGTATGCACGTTCGTGCACACACACACACACACACACGCACATGCACAGATATGCGGTATATATTTCCTTATGTATACACATACTAAAGTGTATATGTAAATGTACGTATGTGCACATGTAAACTGATTTATAGCATATTGTTATTCTCATGTATTCACAATCAGCACATGTTGGAGTAATATCTACATGTATATATGCGTTAGGCGGCGAGCTGGCAGAATCGTTAGCAGTTCAGCCGAGATGCTTAGCGGTATTTCGTCCGTCCTTTGCGTCCTGTGTTCAAATATCGCCGCAGTCGACTTTGCCTTTCATCATTTCAGACTCAATAAAATAAGTAACATTTGAGTGTCAGTCGATTTCATCGACCCCAAAGTAGTGGGGTCGATTTCATTGACCTACACTGTTCCCCGATTTTATGGCATGTACCAAAATTTCAAATCAATATCTATGTCTGTCTGCTTCTTTCTCAGAACACACACACACACACACACACACACACACACACACACACACACACAACCACACATACATATATAACGTTATAAATACATTAAGGCACACACGCTTCAACAAGTCTATAATATAAATACATGTAAACAGGAATATACATATCATAAAAGTCGTCGGCAGAAGAGACCGATAGAATAAGTACTAGGCTTACGAAGAATAAGTCTTGGGGTCAATTTGCTCGACTAAAGGTGATGCTCCAGCATGGCCACAATCAAATGACTGAAACAAGGAAAAGAATACATACAGAATGTCTGTATGCGTATATATATGCATATTGTTGAGTGGATGCCTATATATATACATATGAAAGTCCATGTGCGTCTATCTAATACGCATACACATACAATGATATACACACGCATATATATATAAATGTACATACAAGTATATAGGTATATGCAAAATTTTTATATATATATATATGACATATATCTTCTACCTTTTACTAGTTTCAGTCACTAGACTGCGGCCATGCTGGGGCACAGCCTTCAAGAATTTCCAGTCAAACGTATCTGCTCCAAGGCTGACATTTTATAAGCCCCGTACGTATTCTATCGGTCTCTTTTACGAACCGCTAAGTTACGGGGACGTAAACACACCAATACTGGTTATCAAGTGGTGGTGGTGGTGGTGGACGAACTCTACACAAAGACACGCGCGCGCGCGCGCGCGCACACACACACACACACACACACACACACATATGGCTTCATTAAGTCTCCGTACACCAAATCCACTCACAAGGCTTTTGTTGGCCTGAGGCTATAATAGAAGTCGTTTGCTCAAGGTGCTGCGCAGTGGGACTGAACCTGGAACCATGTAGTTGGAAAGCAATCTTT
>NC_068996.1:41917196-41917781 GCF_001194135.2 Octopus bimaculoides | reverse complement strand
GTACATATTATATATATATACGTATATAAACATATCCTTTTATTGTTTCTCTTGTTTATGTCATGAGAATTCGACCGTTTTGAGGCCCAGCATTTCAATCGATCGATTCAACCCCATTTTTGAATGCCTTGTACCATTCTGATGTGCATTTTGCCGAGACATTATGTTGCGCGCATGAAAAAACTGCAATGCCGGTTGTGAATCACAAAAACATTGCACGGCACGTGCACTCAGGTGCACACACACACACACACACGTATTCGCTAGGCTTCTTTCAGTTTCTCCATTGCAAATTCGCTCACATCAGTTTGGTCCGTCCGACGCTACAGGAAAATACAGTTGTCGAAGGTGCCAAACAGTGGAACTGAATGCGGAAACGAGTAGTTGCGAACCAATTTCTTACCACACAGCTACACCTGTAAAAGGAGACAGGTAGACAGACGGATAGGTAGTTAGGTAGCTAGGTAGGTAGATAGATAGATAGATAGATAGATAGATAGATAGATAGATAGATAGATAGATAGATGGATGGATACATATATATATATGTGTGTGTGTGTGTGTGTGTGTGTGTGTGTGTGTGTG
>NC_068996.1:41915623-41916132 GCF_001194135.2 Octopus bimaculoides | reverse complement strand
CCTACGTAGTACAAACATACGTAGGTACATACTAATATACATACATGAAGGTGTGCATATATATATATGCACACAAACATTTATGTATGTATGCATATATATATATATATATGCATATATGAATGTATATATATTTTTATATATGTATGTATACACGCACGCACACGCGCGCGCGCACACACACACACGCGCACACACACACACGCGCACACACACACACACAGATATATATATGCACAAACATACGCACGTATTTCAAACATACACAGTTAAATACATACATACATGCTTACATGCATACACGCATGCATACATGAATACATACATGCGTATAAACATACATATATATACATACATCCATACATGCTTGCATACATGCGTATATGCATGCATACATACATGTACATATATGTGTGTGTGTGTGTGTGTGTGTAAATATATATATATATATATGTATATATATATATGTATATATATATATATATATATATATATATATATATATATAT
>NC_068996.1:41912722-41913334 GCF_001194135.2 Octopus bimaculoides | reverse complement strand
TATATGTGTGTGTGTGTGTGTGTGTGTGTGTGTGTGTGTGTAAGCATGTGTGTACGTATATACATATGCACACACACACACACACACACACACACGCATACACACACATATATGTGTATAAATGTGCTTACTTATACATTCGTATAACATACACATTAAGCAAAGGTATAGAGTTTTTAAGTCTGGACAGATACCTTACTAGCACTCTGATAATATCCAGACTTGGCTAACCATACAGAATTTAGAATAAACAATTAATTTGTTTGATAAAACCTGAGTTCGCTTCAACGGATTTAATACAGAATACAGAGAATCTTATCAAGACATAATAATAAAGAATGGTGAGTTACGTACGTGTGTGTATCTGTGTCTGCATGAGCGCGTGTGACAGCACGCATGTGTATGTGTGTGCGCGTATATGCTTCATGTGCATATACATGTATGTGTATGTATATAAGTGGAAGGAGCAGTGAATCTTCATCACTGAAACAAACGGAGAAGTATACATGTTTGTATGTATGCATCTATGTATGTATATATGTATATGTATACACACACACACACACACACACACACACACACACACACACACACACATATATATATATATAT
>NC_068996.1:41907203-41909639 GCF_001194135.2 Octopus bimaculoides | reverse complement strand
ATATATATATATATATATATATATATATATACACACATATATACATATACACTAATATACACATGCACACATGTCCATAGAATATCGATGTAGCTACACCTATAGGAAAATATCTTTTCGACCCGTTTCAGAAAACACTTAGCTCTGAGTCATAGATACTTCAAAATGCTCAATAAGAACATTGCAAAAATTTCTTATTCGCCCACTCCTAATTTGAAACATATCAACGTTTCTCATACTTACAAACTAAATGTAACTAATGAAAACCCTTCAAGTTACAACTGTGATTTCACTGATATGAATAATTTTTCCATTTAACAAGTACTTTTTTGATAAGAAGATAACCTATGTGTACAGTGGATACTAACACTTCATCCAGAGCCGATTTCGGCCTAACTCCACGTCCATTCAAATTCAGATATAATTATCAAACGTATTCATTTAGACAGTCTAACAGGGCTACCCGAACATCATAATCTGAATATATTTACAACGTAAAAAGGAATTCCATTCTTTACAATATCTAGTGGAATATACTCAAATCCTAATCTGAAAATTATAAAAAACAAAAAAACATGTAATTTGTGCCTTCATGAAAGCATGGATGTAACAATCGCCAAAAATATCCTTTTGATTAGTATAACTAAATGGACTCCATTTTGCATTCATAGAATCTATAGAAGTACAGACACTTTAATCTCTCACACTGCACTAACCGGTAAATCTTAACTAATATACATGAAATATACATACATACATACATACATACATACATATGTACATACATACATACATACATACGTACACACATACCTACGTACATACATACGTACATGCATACATACATACATACATACGCTTACATACGTAGAATATACACGCAATATCTACTAAACTATCCTATCCATATATTACCCACTTTTCCCTTCTAGTCCATGATTATTTTTTTATCATATTCTTATCAATATTATTTTTATAATTAAGATTAATATTATTTATAAGATTAAAGATATCATTTCCCTAAATTAAGGAAGATAAATAACTGTTTAGTTTGTTTTCTTATTTAATACAGAAATGTTAACATCAGGAAAATTCTAATTATTATTTTATTATAAATATATATTACTCAATTGTTCCTATTAAAATAAATTTTATTATATCATATTAATTTACTTTTATATAACCATTATTACTAACCTCATGCCGGCTATCATTTAGTAATCTGTAAACTGGTACTATATCGGAACTTACGTGGTTTATAATGATATATATATTTGTGTATACTTTTGTGTTTATGTGGGTCATGTTTGTAGTGTATGACAATACACATGCATGAAAGGTGTTTTGTAATTTTTCTTGTACGTAGCATCTTCTTGTATGTATAGTTTTGTATTAGTCTGTACAGTGGAGGCGCAATGGCCCAGTGGTTAGGGCAGCGGACTCGCGGTCATAAGATCGCGGTTTCGATTCCCAGACCGGGCGTTGTGAGTGTTTATTGAGCGAAAACAGCTAAAGCGCCACGAGGCTCCGGCAGGGGATAGTGGCGAACCCTGCTGTACTCTTTCACCACAACTTTCTCTCACTCCTTCTTCCTGTTTCTGTTGTGCCTGTAATTCAAAGGGTCAGCCTTGTCATGCTGAATATCCCCGAGAACTGCGTTAAGGGTACATGTTTCTGGGGAGTGCTCAGCCACTTGCACGTTAATTTCACGAGCAGGCTGTTCCGTTGATCGGATCAACTGGAACCCTCCACGTCGTAAGCGACTGAGTGTCAACAACAACAGTCTGTACATATATAATAGATTATGGACACACAAGTAATTATTTCTATACGTATTTGCACACGGTAGACACACACGCAAACACACACGCACACACACACACACACACACACACACATAAACACATATATGTATATATATATACACGTATATATAAATAAATACGGATGTATATTTATTTGTTTGTGTATATATTTATATATACATACACATGCGTAAAATTGTTGGCACTCCGTCGCTTACGACGTCGAGGGTTCCAGTTGATCCGATCAACGGAAAAGCCTGCTCGTGAAATTAACGTGCAAGTGGCTGAGCACTCCACAGACACGTGTACCCTTAAAATAGTTCTCCGGGATATTTAGCGTGACACAGTGTGACAAGGATGACCTTTTGAATTACAGGCACAACAGAAACAGGAAGAAAGAGTGAGAGAAAGTTGTGGTGAAAGAGTACAGCAGGGTTCGCCACCATCCCCTAACGGAGCCTCGTGGAGCTTTAGGTGTTTTCGCTCAATACACACTCACAACGCCCGGTCTGGGAATCGAAACCGCGATCCTATGACCGCGAGTCCGCTGCCCTAACCATTGGGCCATTGCGCGTCCACATGCGTAAAATATTATTTAATATTTTAGAAATTTAAGATTAAAATAATAATT
>NC_068996.1:41902023-41902819 GCF_001194135.2 Octopus bimaculoides | reverse complement strand
CTCTCTCTCTCTCTCTCTCTCTCTCTCTCTCTCTCTCTCTCTCTCTCACTCTCTCTGTGTGCACATAATTCTATTTTTCATCTGTGTAGAAAATTTTCCAGTAGTTTGGTAACTTAGAGGCTATAGATAGTTGTGCCGTATTTTGCATTTGCCTGTGCCGCTGTTAAACACTGTATCTGTGTGTGCGTCTGCACGATCGCTTGTGATTATGGCCGTTAAGTGAACGAGTGTGCGTTAACGTGTGCAACTGTGTTTAGTGTTACTTCTCTTTTTAACGTCTGCACGTATTTGTCAATATCAGAATTTAGGATAAGTTAAAATATGTCTACGTGAATATATATACTCATACTATAAATATATATATGTACTTCTCTCTCTCTCTCAATCACTCTCATTCTCTCTATCTCTCAGTATACGTATATATTTATATATGTATATGTGTATTTGTGTGCGTGTGTATATATACTCAACTCTTTTACTTGTTTCAGTCTTTTTGACTTTGGCCATGCTGGAGCACCGCCTTTAGTCGAGCAACTCGACCCCAGGACTTATTCTATCGGTCTCTTTTGCAGAACCGCTAGATTACGGGGACGTAAACGCACCAGCATAGGTTGTCAAGCGATGTTGGGGGGACAAACACAGACACGCAAACACACACACACATACACACACACACATATATATATATATATACATATATACGATGGGATTCTTTCAGTTTCCGTCTGCCAAATCCACTCACAAGGCTTTGGTCGGCCCGAGGCTATAGTAGAAGACACTTGCCCAAGGTGCCATG
>NC_068996.1:41900615-41901302 GCF_001194135.2 Octopus bimaculoides | reverse complement strand
TATATATATATATATATATATATACATATATATATATATATACACATGTATGTATATACATATAACCGCTCACACACATCTTTTACGTGTTTGAATCATTTGAACTACGGCCATGCTGCTGAGGTATTGCCTGGAGGAATTTTAGTCGAATCATTCATCTCCAGCACTTATATTATTTTAAGCCTGGCACTTATTCTATCGGTTGTTATTTGCCGAACTACTAGGTCTCAGGGATGTAAACACACAAACACCGTTAATGAGGCGGTGGCTTGGAACACGCACTCACACACACACACACACACACACAGATACACAGGAACATATAAGACAGTCTTCTTTCAGATTTCATCAACCAAATCCAGTCACAAATCTCTGGTCAGCCCTAATCTACAGTAGAAAACACTTGTGCAAGATGCCATGCTATTAAACTGAACCCGGGACTATGTGGTTGCGAAGCAAACTGCTAGGCGCAGTAATTTCTTTTAGTACTTTAAGTTATAGAAATGACACAAAGCCTAGAATTTAGCGTATGTCATGAAACTCTTGGTTCCTTCACTTTCGTGCCTTACTGACAAATACAGAAAAGATTAAAAAAATATATAATGGGTTGATGTTTATTTTTTGTACTTCTTGTATATAAATTCATATGTTTGTGCATGCATATGCATACACACACACACACACACA
>NC_068996.1:41892028-41899936 GCF_001194135.2 Octopus bimaculoides | reverse complement strand
AGGGTGATAACATACCCACCGTAAGTGTAAGCATTAGATTGGCACACCGATTTTGCCTGAAATTAATGCTCATGAGTAACGCTTACTTCAAGGCAGGTGGTGAAGTTGAAATTTTACTTGTTAGTATTTATAGAATTTACCACAGGAATCAATGGCTAATTGAGCAAAATGGTAATGTAAAAATTAGAAAATATATATAAAAGCGTGGCTTCCCAAGCACAAGTTTCCGGGTTCACCCTCACTGCATTGCGTCTTGGATAAGTGTCTTTTATTATAACCTCGTGACAACTAAAGCCTTGTGAGCTGATTTGGTAGACGGAAACTAATGTGAAACTGTTTGTTGAGACAGATACTGTTTCCGCTTTGCCCTTTCTCTAAGTCGGAATGGAGTAAGTGGAGCAGGATGATACCGTATATGGAAAGAGTCGCTGAAGAGCACACACATGTATGATGAAAAATTTCCAGACAATGGACATAAGATAAAAAAAAGAACAATAAGAAACGAGTGAAGGACGAGTATATAGTGTATGTGTTTATTTGGCAAAGAAAAAAAAAACAAAAAAATCTCTGATATATAACAACACACACACACACACACACACACACACACACACACACACACATATATATATATATATATATATATATATATATATAGAACACGGTATTGACTTATAAATACTTCTGTAGTATATGGTTGCATAACGAAATATCATGCCCATGCAAGTCATTTATATATATATATGACTATATATATATAGTATAAAGTGTGAGGGTGCATGGCCTAGAGTTCATGTCGCTGCTAGCGAGAGCGTCGCCTTGTACCAGACAGTGCATTGTGTTCTTGAGCAAAGTACTTCATCTGATGTTGCTCTGTAACCGCTTCAACACCTGATTCATAGTACACCGTGCACTATGTACCCCTTCAGGCGATGCCAGGTTGCTGCGGTGGGGAGAGAGAGAGAGAGCTAATATACAACATAAATATTTGATCATTTTAAACAAATGATTTGTGCAGGTTGTTCAGAAAGAAATTGCAGAACCGGCTTACTCGGCTACGAGTGACTACCATCACATAATAAAGTGATAGCTAGATCCAATCTAGCCGTAGGCAGAGAGATGGTTAGCCCGAAGCATAGACAAGGTGTGTATAGATAAATCGAAGTAAGTTATAACCGATCAATAAAGTTTATTAATCCATATATGTCCATAAATAAATGAAGTCTTAAAATTTCACTGTATTTAGATTAAACATTATGGTAAGCTTTCTCATAGGCGTACGAGTGGCTGTGTGGTAAGTAGCTTGTTTGTCCCCTCTTTGTAAGGCCTTAATGACCAATCTAATGAAATAAAGTAACTTGCTTACCAACCACATTGTTCCGGGTTCAGTTCCACTGCGTAGCACTTTGGGCAAGTGTCTTCTACTATAGCCTCGGGCCGACCAAAGCCTTGTGAGTGGATTTGGTAGACAGAAACTGAAAGAAGCCCGTCGAATGTATGTATATATATATATATATATGTATGTGTGTGTATATGTTTGTGTGTTTGTGTTTGTCCCCCCAACATCGCTTGACAACTGATGCTGGTGTGTTTACGTCCCCCGTAACTTAGCGGTTCGGCAAAAGAGACCGATAGAATAAGTACTAGGCTTACAAAGAATAAGTCCTGGGGTCGATTTGCTCGACTAAAGGCGGTGCTCCAGCATGGCCGCAGTCAAATGACTGAAACAAGTAAAAGAAAAAAGAGAATCTGGAATAGAAGGACAGTATGTAACTCTTAATTACGGGTGTCGACTCCCTACTGAACATTTCGTATGCTCGGTTAGATGTTTTCCGGTGAGTTCATGTCGAAACAAACTGGAGCAGGATTTGCGTTGCGAAAACGCAACCAGTGGTATATATGGGTATCCAATACACGACGATGGACATTTGAGTGACAGTTAGAGAAGTACCCGAAGAGAGGAAACAGTGAGTATGCATTGCACTTTGAATTTACATAACATGCGTCATGTGACTCTTTTGAAATGCTTAGCGGTATTTCGTCCGTCTTTACGTTCTGAGTTCAAATTCCGCCGAGGTCGACTTTGCCTTTCATCCTTTCGGGATCGATAAATTAAGTTCCAGTTGTGTACTGCGGTCGATATAATCGACTAGCCCCCTACCCCAAAATTTCGGGCCTTGTCCCTAGAGTAGAAAAGAAGAATAAAATAGACTTGTGTGTGTGTATGTGTGTTTGCTCGCTTTTCACGCATCTTTTTGTATGTATGTATGTGTACGTGTGTGTTAGAGAGAGAGAGAGAGAGAGAGAGAGAGAGTGATGTCTAAGTGGCACTCTCTCTCTCTCACACACACAGGCATACGTACGTACAAAAAAGGATGTATGCTTATTTATGTATGTACGTATACATGACAACACACCATTTCACTCTCTCTCTCTCTCTTTCTCTTTCTCGTACACACACACACACGTCCATTTCATCTGATGTTTGATACTGTGTGTGTGTGTGTGTGTGTGTGTGTGTGTGTATGCGTGCGGCGTTCCACAATCGCCAGAAAAAAGCAGAGGAATTTTCTTCCTTGATGCTCCTGGTGGCACAGGTAAAACATTTGTAGCATTGCTTCTCTCCAAAGTAAGGCAAGAATAAAGAATTGCAATTGCTGTACTATTGCTGCCACCATTCTTCCAGGAGGACAAACAGCCCATTCTGCTGTTAAATTATCACTAAAACTGGTTACCAATGACAAGTTCAATAGAAGTGTTGTGCCAATGCCACCTTCTCATTTGAGATGAATGCACCATGTCACATAGAGATGCAATGGAAGCTTTTGGAAAGACCTTACAGGACATCAGAGGCAACAATAAATCTATGGAAGAAGTTACGTTAGTTTTATCAGGATACTTCAAGCAAATATTACCAGTCATTCCAAGACGAACAAGAACTGATGAAATAAAAGCATGCATTAAGTCTTCACACCTATGGAATAAATTCTCCTTCAATACTAATGTGTGAGCTTTATTACATGGGGACCAATGTGCAAAACAGTTTTCAATCTGGCTCTTCCAATTAGGAAATGGAAAAGTACCATTTGATGGGAATGGTAATATCAGTTTGGTTCATATTGCTATCATGGTTAATTTCCCAACTGGATTGAAGAGCAGGATATTTCCAGACTTAAGTAATAATAATAATTCACATAAATGGTTGTGTGAAAGGGCAGTTCTTGTTCCAAAAAAATGAGGCAGTAGCAAGGATTTACCATGAATTAATGAATAAGATTCCAACAGTCATTAAGAAGTACAAATCAGTTAATTCAATTCTTGATGAAAATAAAGCTGTCAATCACCCAACAGAGTTCCTTAATTCTCTTAAGCCACCTGGATCTCCTCCACATAAACTTTTCTGAAGGTAGGAATCTCAATAATGCTTCTAAGAATTTTAGATTCTCCTAAATTATGCAATCGGACAAGGTCGATGGTGAAAACACTACCAGCTAACGTGACGGAAGCTACCATTATCAATGGATGTGCCTCTGGGGAAGAGGTTTTCATTCCAAGAATTCCAATCAAACCAACAGACATGCCATTTGAGTTCAAACGAACACAATTCCCAGTGCGACTTTGCTTTACAATGTCTATTAATAAAGCTCAAGGTCAGTTTTGAAATCTACTGGCTTGCTTTTCTCATGGTCACCTTACTGTTGGTTGCTCCAGGGCTTATTTGTATATGCTCCAAACCAGAAAACAAAGAATGTTGTTTGCCCAGAAGCTCTTACGTAATTTCCTTCAACATATGTGGCAGAATGTATCTCCTTTCATAAAAGTGGCAAATTTTGTATTTTCGTTTATCATCATCATCATCATCATCATCATCATCATCATCATTTATGGTCTCTTCTCATTATAACTTTATTTCAGCTGCCTTAGTACCGGCTATCCTCCGGAGGCCAAGAGTAGCAAGGGCACTTTTGTTTTGCTATGCATGCTAAAATTATCACCACATTATTCCATTTTAGATGGAGAGTGCTTTCCGTAATATATGGGCCGTACCCATCAAGGTTATCTTTTGTAGTTCACAGAGAATGGAGTTACCAGGGAGTTGCTTAATGTACTTCTCAGCTCCCTTCACTTTATTATCGTAGTACTGAGCTTCCTCCTTTTTGGGATTTCAATTTGCAGATCTTTAAAGTGAGAAAATTTTTCGCATTCTTTTCTTGAGATTTGATCTTGTGGGACAGACATATCTATTAACAGACAAGTTCCCCTGTTGTTGTCCTTGATCACAATGTCTGGTCGATTGGAGTCAATTTTTCTGTTTGTTTTTATTGGGAAGTTCCAAAGGATGTTGACGCCCTCGCCATTTGCTACATTCTCTGGATGGTGCCTGTACCACTTATCATGGGATTTAATTTTGTAATATTTACAAGCATTCCAGTGGATGTACAGCCCTAGTCTGTCATGTCCAATGAGGTACTCCTTTTCAGCAAATACTGGGCAGCCAGAAACAACATGATCAATTGTCTCTGTGAATTTTCCGCAAATTCTGCACGTAGCGTCAGATCCGTCTTTAAGGACGTTTCCATGGTAGTTTCTAGTAGGTAAGCTCTAATTTTGCGCTGCAATAACAAAATCCTTCTCTTTCCCCTTTCAGACGTGTCACTTGTAGCCATTGGTGTGTTAGATTTTGATCAATATCTGGCTTGGACAGGCGGTTAGGTTATTTTCCATGTAGGAGTTTGCCTTTCCGGTTGTCTTCGATATTATTCATGCACGCCTTCTTTACTTTTTCTTTGATGTTTTTTTGCATCAACGATAGATTTGTCACTATTTCGACCGCGTTGGTCTTTCTGAATGTCAATTTCTAAATCAGGAGAAGCAATGGTAGGTTTGTCAGTTCTTGGTCATTCTTATTGTTAACTTGTAGGCCAAGAGACTTTTTAAATTTCTGACAAAGCTTCATGACTGAAGCTTGCTTGGAATCTTCATACTTCAGTGCAGTTCGTAAGAGCACATCACTTGTTGTATTAAGATACGTTTCAAGGTCTATTATTGCTGATTTAAAGGAGTGTTCGAGCTGTACCAGGCCGCTTCAACCTATTTTTCTTGGGATATAAATTCTGTCCACATCTGATTTTAGATGGTGCATTCGGCACTTTGTAAGGATTCTACGGATCTTTCCATCCATACTCTACCTGTTAGTGAGATATCGAAGCTATATGTGATTACTGGTATGGCCAAAGAATTGATCGCATTAATTCTGTTAACAGCATTTAATTCTAAGTTTAGGACCATTCTTACCCTTCGGTGGTATTCCTAGCGGATTTTCTCTTTCATTTTAGAGTGCTGGATACCATCACATTCATTGGTTCCCAAATATTTGTATATTTTGGATTGGTCTAGGTTTCGAATAGCTGCAGTAGTATCAAGTTCTATGTTTTCTGCTTTTATGAACTTCCCTATCTTGAAAGTAGCGTTTGTACATTTACCAAGTCCGAATTCCATACCTATATCAGAGCTGAATTCTTTGACAGTATACAAGAGCTCTTCTAATTCTTTGTCGTTTTTGGTAAACAATTTTAGATAATTCATTTAGAGTAGATGCTTAATTTTCTGGTCAAAGATTTTATACCTTCTCTTAGTATTATTCAGTTACGTGGATAATGGGAACAGAGCGAGGCAGAATAGTAATGGTGATAATGAGTCACTTTGAAAGATACCACAGGCGATATTGATGTCTGATGAGATGGTATATCCATGTGTATGGTTTAAAATAAGGGTGGGTCTTCACGAATTCATGATTACTTTTAGAACGTTCACAAGTATTGGAGCTATATTGTAAATTTCTTGGGCCTTGTTGATCCATGAATGAGGGACACTATCAAAAGCCTTCTTGTAATCTATCCAAACGGTGCTGAGGTTTCTGCGTTTGGATTTGCAAATTTCAATGACAATTTTATCAATCAGTAATTGGTCCTTACATCCATATGAACTCCTTTTGTATCCCTTTCGTTCCACTGGGAATAACTTCCTATTGTCCAAGAATTCATATGCTCTATTCGCGATTATAGATGTTAATAGTTTATATATGGTGGTGAGGCGTGTTATGGGTCAGTATTTTGGTGATTTAATAGTTTCTTGTGTTTTTGGTAAGAGATATGTTATCTCTTCTGTAAGCTACTTTGGGGCTTTCGCAGGGTTGGACAGACATTACTTCATTGCGTGCTACAGCTAAGTTGTGGTGAGTCCTCATTCCAAAAATTTGGCATCATATCTCTATCTGGGGATTTCCATTTCTTTGACTTGACGAGCGCCGCTTTCACTTCTTCGGTTGTTATATCCTGCCATTCTTGATATTTGAGGTGGGCATTAGTCTCTTTTATGTCCCTGACCCAATGTGCATTCTGATTAAACTCCTTTGGATTTCTCTAAATGTTTTTCCAAAAATCTTCAGTTTACTGTTACGGAGCGGGTATTTTCACAATAATGGTCTTTTTCCCCTAGTTCGCCGCAGAATTTTTTCTGTTCTCCTTGAATAATATGTTTTGTCTATGGAATGCTGAGCGTTTTTTGTATCCTGCCCGTCGTTTGGTTTTTAATTATCGTTCTTGTTTGAAGATTTCAATCTGTCTATCCTTTGTTTTTTTTTTTTATAAAAGTCATGCTTAGCAATTATTCTTATTAGTTTGTTGGGTTTATTAGTTTTCCCTTTGCTTGCTTCAAGTAGAAAAAATATATCTGCTCTTAGTTGGATTATTTGCCGGTTTATTCTTTCCATCCATGCAGGCTGTTTTTGTACATTGCTCTTTTTTTTTTCTTTCTCTAATTTCGATACTGCATTCCTGAGTTGCAATATAAGCAGCTAAGTAAATGAATTGATCAATCACTACGAGGGTATTTTCTCTACTATTCTCAAAGAGTTGTCGTATCAGCTTTCCAAGAGCTTGACCAACTTCTTTGATTACTTGTTTGTTCTTATTAATATTAATGATTTTGGGAAGTGGGGCTCTTTCGTGGAAAGGTTGATGTAGTTGTATTAGATAATGTTCTAGTATTCCATCTAACAGTTCCTTGCTGACGTGATTATTTATAGTGTTCTTAGTCTCAACTGATGATCCACCTTCATAGGGTTCTGTGTACTCAGTTTGCTGGTTTCAGTTAGTGATTTCAGGGCTTTTTGCCTGCGGTTATAAGTGTGTGTTATACTGAGCTGACTTTTGACTGATCCGAATATTTTGTCAATTTCGCTGTCTGTCTTTTATTTCTTAGGATATCACGTCTCAATCTCCTAGTTTATGTCCATGTACAGCCTGCTATGCGGGTTTTTGCATCTCCAGATTAGTAGGTCTCTTTTTGTGCGGTTGATGTTTCTGGGTTCAGTGTTGAATATTAATATTCCTCCTTAGACCACTTCTGTCTTGTATTTCTATTTCTTTGAGGTAGGTTTGGTAGTTGATCCTGAGCGTCAGTTTCGGGAATATCCCAGGTTTGATTTGCTACACGTTCTTGAGCAGGTTGGTCCTGATTTAGAGACTTTTCGAGCTCAGTGTAAGAGCCTAAAGTCACTGATGAACGTGTTGTTCGAACGACACGGGTTCTAGGGGGTATTTCCATGGTTGGTATCCAGGGCCGTGTTATAAGCGCACAGGGTTAACCAGTTGCCTGGTTCCTTGAGTAAGGTTCAGAGGTCGCAGGTATCATCATTTCCTGGCGTGGGGGGGGAGATTAATTTTGAGAAATTTTCTTCTTCTTCTTCTTCTTCTTCTTCTTCTTCTTCTTCTTCTTCTTATTATTATTATTATTATTATTATTATTATTATTATTATTATCATCATCATCATCATCATCATCATCATCATCATCATTATCATCATCATCATCATCATTTTGTATTATGATTTCAGAATTGATTTT
>NC_068996.1:41886702-41891151 GCF_001194135.2 Octopus bimaculoides | reverse complement strand
TATATATATACACACACACAGATATATAGGTATTAAATGTATATGTCTTTTTTTGCATGTACGCATGTATGCATGTATGCGTGTATTTAAATGATGGGCTTGTTTCAGTTTCCGTCTAAGAAAGCCACTCACAAGGCATTGATCATCTCGGGCCTGTAGCAGAAGACACTTGCCCAAGGTACATTGCAGTGGAACTAAACCAAGGGCCACATTGTTGCGGAGCAAACTGCTTAACCACACAGCTGCGGCTTTGCTCATATAATACACCTACAAGTTGCAAGAAAGAGATAGGACGCACTAACGTGCAGAACCCTGATCCTTTAATCAGTTGTCTATAAAAACTCAAAACAATTTCGGCTCCTAAAACAATATTCTTCATTGCACTGTGGCCCACATCTTATTACATTTGCGTAGGTTTTGGTTTTCAATACGTTCTTACTTATTTTTTCCGTCTGAAATTTGGGTGTTGATATGCTGAGTTATTTAGTTCCCACTTCATTCAATCTTCTTGCAGTTACCTTACTGTTATGATATTTAACAGCAAGGATACATTTTGTATATATCCTGCACATTTAGTTATGTATTTTTTCCGTTCATTTTGTATATATATATCCACTGCATCTCACATAAGAACAAGGTTCTGCAACAGCCTCGGTTTCAGAGGACCTCAGCTCTTTAATGCCCTGCCAAAACATTTGAAAGACCTGCAAGACATGGATGTAGAGGTCTTCAAGACAAAACTCGACGCTTTCCTCTCCAAGATACCAGACGAACCAATGGCTCGAAATGAGACACAGTTTAGGGCAGCGATGTCAAATTCTCTTATAAACCATTTGTGCCATCAAAACTCTTGATTGGACTATATCAGGTGGGTGAGAAGAGCCAGGCAAGGCACGTGAAGAGAGCACAGCATAAAGACGGAAAGTCACAGTGGTGCGCCATCATGACCACAGCCACAATTAGAAAATGGAGGATAATATGCTGGACCCAACTACTTGCAGACGATGTATCCCGTTGAATTCCTTAATTTAATTCATAGCAAAAGTGACAAAAAAAGAAAGAAAAAGAAAGAAAGAACCAAAGCACAGGTGTCTATGGCAGACTATGTTATTTTGCAAATATATATATATATACATATATACATACATATATATATATATATATTGTCTTTAAGGCTTGCACTCATCTGTAACTTTGCAGGTGTAATACATAATTAGTACATAATGTCAACTGAAGAAAAGACCACATCTGAGCACGGCCGTCCATGCTGTGCATCGTTTTTTCTTGTAAACTGTAATATAACCAATAACATATGCTGTACGTATAACTTTCTTGCAAAAATTGTTTCTAATACAGCGGTGTTACCTTTCTCAGTCTTATGCACCCACTCCCACCCCCACACACATTCTGCATGCATATATACATATGTATGTATGTATGTATGTATGTATGTATGTACGTATGTATGTATGTATGTATGTATGTATGTGTGTATGTTATTTATGTAAGGGATTTTATATGTGTGTATACACCCCTCATATATAAATAGCATAGTTTGAATGAAGCATTGTCCCCTGTTTTTGTTTTCATAAAGCCAAAACAATGCAAGTTATAATAGATAATACCTGTCGATGGTTCGAGAGTACATATATGTTTGTACAAATAAGTAAAAAAATGATAGACGGACAAAGCATTTGACGTTTCTCGAGGATATTTAC
Source organism: Octopus bimaculoides (assembly GCF_001194135.2). Taxonomy (NCBI): domain Eukaryota; kingdom Metazoa; phylum Mollusca; class Cephalopoda; order Octopoda; family Octopodidae; genus Octopus; species Octopus bimaculoides. Next base: position 41,889,433 of record NC_068996.1, on the reverse strand, counting down.
TTCATTATAAAGAGTACAAATAAAGTATAATCAAAGCAGAGAAAAGTTTATGCTTTATTTATACATTATGGTTTATTTATCCTCTTTATTATAAAGTATTATTCTCGAAGAAGCCAAATGCTCAGGTTCTCCGTTTTCTATTTTGTTATCTATTTATGCTCGTTGAATCAGGTACCCCTTCTAGCCACCTTGGATTGACCATTTCAATACCTAGTTCCCACTTGCTCTTCAAGCTAGAGTTCTAGTAGTAAACCGATCTAAGTATTCATTGTACGTACCTATTAGTATAAGTCAATCGATGTATACTACTTGCACCTTCCCTATATGTTTGTACAATACGCTCCTCTTCAGATTTTATATTTTCATCGATATTATTGAACATATTGTCTATTAACGCCTCGTAAAATAATGTTAATATGATGATATCATCCATATACATGGCGATAACGGTGCATGAGTACATTCTATTCAGCTCATGAATTTGATGGCCAGTAGGCCTGACAAGCTTGATCCCATTCGCAGTCCAGAGATTTGTTTGTAAGTGGACCCCTCGAACAAGAATAAGAGATTGAGTTTTATAATTGTTCGCAGTTTATGGATGTCTGGAGCTGATAAAGTTGTGTGAGGAGGAACTCCGATAACACCGGTTCCTTATCCCTGCTTCATTTTGAACACAAAATCACAGAGAACATCTATTTCCACTAACTTTTATAGAAAAGCAGCATGCAAGGGCCTATTTGTCCATTATAATTCATCCCTACCCATCAGAGCTAAGATTGCCTTCATGAAAAACAAGATTTCCAAGATACGTGGTAAATGCAGCGAGGCAGGAAAGAAAAAGACTAACACCATACAGTTCTGGTAGGGAATGGCTATCCAAACTCTTTCACCAAAAGCTAGGCATTACCAGACCACTTAACAAAACCCATCTATCTAGGGATAAGATGTTATTAAAATTGTCACATTTTAACGAAAAAACAACTGATGCCCAATTGCCCGATCAACGGTGAAACTATATATCTGCGGCCTACATGCTGTAGAAAACCATGTATAGCAAATCTATTAAATTCTACATCGGAGTACCATCAGTCAATTATATAGTTTAAAGAACACCTGTACGTTAATGCTTCTTTCTTCAATAATAAACCAGCAGAAATAAAACACTCAAGACATTCAACTTTCCATTAAATCTACAGAACGAAATATTGGGGGCTTATGTATAAAGGAAGCCGTCTTAATTAGCAAGAGCAACTTAGATATTGAGAGCAAAACCGAACTACACTCAGTTGCTTGAATATTAAAGCAACACTTTCATGGGCACGCAAAGAAACTCTTTATTTACACACATACGAGAAGAGAGAAGTCAGCTTACAACGTCATTTCTCTGAAGATTTCCTGAAGATGGGATCCTAACATCAAAATATTGAAATACAACGTAAAAATATAAACTTGTATGTGTTGGCTTTACAAGGATATAAATATAAACATTATATATACACGTATATATTCATGTGTGCATATTTACAAATATGTACATAAATATGCATGTATGTATACCTATACATATATATATATATATATACATGTACATGCATATATATATATATATATACAATATGTGTATATACGCCGTTATATATATACATGTATAGGCATATATGCACACTCACGCATATATATGTATGTATATGCGTGTCTGTGTATGTTTGTGTGTAATTATGTAGATACTCACAAGAAACCACACACCCACGAAAATATGTTTACAGGTACTTTTAGGCATATCTATGAAAATCGTCTACGAATGTTGTAAACGAATTCAAACCGCTTGAACTCAATATCATTCAAGTTGGATCTATGATGTCAACACACATGGTAAAGGTGATTGATTATTTACTTTACTTCCTTTCATTTTATTTCGACTTATTTTACCAGTCTCTAAGAGCTTGGCTTTTCTGAAAAGCTGTCAATGCAATTTAGATATATAATTCACACCGTTTAACTAATAATGAATCTTTTGCTTACGCTTGACATGGTATATCCAAATATTTTATGAACACTCTCTTGGTTTATTTAGTTTTCTATACATAAGTGTCTGTAGTTTATTTAGGCCGATCCGTTTTACTTCTCACCAAAGGTGAAAATAGATTGGATAACGGAAAAAGGACCAAATAAAACCAAAAAGATAAAACATCTCCGGGGCGTGGACTGTTTCGAAGACACGACTGATTGAATTTGCAATTCAACATTTGACTGGGTAATCCCGAAGACTTAGACTGACCGAGACTTAGACTGAAGGAGAAAGTTGAAGATATTGCATGTTCGCAGCACGCACACGCACACGCACACGCACACGCACACACACACACACACACACACACACACACTTAGCTTTATATCTAGCCAAAAGCTAGGAAGCAGCGAAAATGGAAGACTAGGAAAATGGAGAGAGATAGAAAGCGTGTAATACAAAGTGAAAGACATAGAAGCGGAAACGGATGAAAATAGTGAGATATGAATATAAAAACAAGATGGAAATGTGATTCCTTTAAACACACGAACATCTGGTACTTTTATACATACAAAGAAAGAAAGAAAGAAAGAAAGAAAGAAAGAAAGAAAGAAAGAAAGCAAGAAAGAAAATCAGTGACACATACACCCAAGGAGATTGACAGATCATCGGCCAGCAGATGAATGGGTAAGGGAGATCTGGATTGTGGGGGAAAAATTTGAG
>NC_068996.1:41885585-41886332 GCF_001194135.2 Octopus bimaculoides | reverse complement strand
ATATATATATATATATATATATATATACATACATATATATAGGTGCAGGAGTGCCTGTGTTATAAGTAGCTTGGTTACCAACCACATGGTTCCGGATTCAGTTCCCACTGCATGGAACCTTGGGCAAATGTCTTCTACTAAAGCCACGGGTCGACCAAACCCTTGTAGACGGAGACTCAAAAGTGCCTGTTGTATAAATATGTATATGTGTATATATATATATATATATATATAGGAGAATTTACGAAAAAGACAACAGACGAAGACAGGTGATGTAAACAACAAATGGATGTATTAGCTCAGATCGCTGACCACTACATTTATATATTTTTTCTCCTTGTTTCTCTCCTTGTTTCTTTCTGTGTTCCTTTCAGTTGAAGAGCGCATGCTCGAAACGTCAAAGACGTTTTCTATTCCCGAGCGTTATACTAATACATCCATTTGTTGTTTACATCACCTGTCTTCGTCTGTTGTTTTTTTCGGAAATTCTCCCATATATAACACACGCTCACGTGGTCGCCCCAGCTAATCCTGTCTCTATTCATCACACACGAACTTCTGGACTCTACCTTTTTTCATTCTGGACTTATTTATTCTGAACTTTAACCTCTCCGGCTGCACCTCTCCGGCTGCACCTCTCCTACCCACGGATTACACTGGACATATCTACTGTGTATGTATATATATATATATATATATATATAAATGATACTGTCAAAAGTCGGATTGTAAGTTTGGTTTTCCTGT
>NC_068996.1:41882042-41884237 GCF_001194135.2 Octopus bimaculoides | reverse complement strand
TATGTATGTATGTATGTATGGATGGATGTGTGTGCATGTATGTGTATGTATGCGTGTATGTATGTATATATGTATTATGTATGTATGTATGCATGTATGTATGTATGTATGGATGGATGGGTGTGTGTGCATGTATGTGTGTATGTATGCGTGTATGTATGTATATATGTATTATGTATGTGTGTATGCATGCATGTATGTATGTATGTATGGATGGATGGATGGATGTATGTATGTATATATGTATTATGTATGTATGTATGTATGTGTGTATGCATGCATGTATGTATGTATGTATGTATGTATGTATGTATACACACGTGCACATACACACGCACACACACACACACATGCATACATATTTATGAATAAGATTATAAAAAACTAAAATATTTACTCTCCATCGAGACGGTATGATAACGGACTGCTGGTGGTGGTGGTGGTGGTGGTGGGGAGGAGAGGTTACCCCTTCAGATTTACTTTCTGCAGTAATGAAAACTAGCTAAGTAGGTGTTAGCATACTTAATGTAGCGATCAGAAAACCGAAAATCTCTAATTAAAATAATTTATATCGGTAATAATTAGCCACTTAATTGGCTTAATGATTAATTCTACCTTAGAAAGCAAATGAGGCATTTATAAAATTTGAATGATTTAAAATTAATTGAGTTTTGATCTAAAACTTATTGACTGCGAATAAGGGCATTTAATGCGATGTCTGTTATGTAATTGGCAACCTTGAACACGTTTCGGTCTTATTAAACATCGTCAGTGGATTATAATCTTATAATACTGGCAGATCCCAGACATCTGGAATATATGAGCTTATGTCTTGGTTGATGATGCAATATTTATACAAGCAATTATAAGCTATATTTTAGAATTTTCTTAATGGTTAGGCTAGCATTCTAATAACGTCGGTAAAATCTTCCTAGTATAGTTCTATCTAAGGAACATGTATTTTTGTAAATTAATGGAAGTTTAATGTTGGATTCTTAATATGGTTGATGTCTATGATCACTGTATGGCTTACAACGTAATTGTAATATAGAAGAACATCACTGTAACTTCTCTTTATGGATTTAATAGGACGACATGTTGTCGGAGTTGTTAGAACGCTGGAAAACTTGCCGTGTTTGTGCTTGTACTGACTCTCTGCTCTGAGATGTAATTCAGTTGATGTCAATTTCGCCATTTATCCTGTAGGAGTTAATATAAAAATGTACAAATCCAGGGTGTTGGAATAGTGGAACTATATGTATGTTTAATAGATCCCACTGCGATGATTGTTCTGGTTAACTGCATTCTGAGAGCGAATCTTGCTTAGGTAAATTTTTTACCTTCTTTCTTTCATGTTCGATCTAAAAAATAAGTAAAAATAAGAAAAAGAGCCAATCCAAGGCAGAGGACTGGAAGAATTGCAAAAATATGGGAACCGACACCTTGCAGTATTTCTCGTAGATTTCTGCGTTTTGAGTAAACTCCCACCTAAATGCCTGAAAGCGCCATCGCCAGCACTTGGTCTGGCGTAATTGTAGGACAAATCTTTGAAACAACGACCAGCACCGAATAAGCTAGCTGTAGTCAGAATCGATAGAAGCGTCACTCTAATTGGAGAGAGATATGCTCTGATGAATGAATGAATGAATTAATTAAATAATGAAATTTGTTCATTCAAATTGTTTATTGGTGTGTTAAAGAATTTCTCTCATGTAATAATGCTGTAAATGCCTTTACTAGACAAATTATTGTGGATATTATCAGATATCTGAAGACTCAAATATGGAATCCAGGAGAAGTGGATTTATAGAATTTGAATAGTTATAACTGGAAAGGGACTAAATGAACTCCAGTTATGTATGGTGCCTTTCTTTCCCGTGTTTTACAAGATATTTAAAAATCATTGACATCAATGAATGATTGTATTGAAAAAGCATCGGGCTCAGTAGTACGTTCCACAATATACTCCGGCCGGTATCCATTAAATAACACACACTGTTTTGTACTTTATATATCACATAATTTTTTTTTTTAAGTAGTTTAATTTTTCTGAACTGATCAAAAAACCTATCAGTAAAGTACCTATAATCACTACTGGAAGCAGCTGTAAGCCAAATGTGCTCTAAAAAAAGGTAAAGTATGTAACGAGTATTATATATAACTTGTCTCGTTTATATATATATATATATATATAT
>NC_068996.1:41873070-41879919 GCF_001194135.2 Octopus bimaculoides | reverse complement strand
ATATATACGTAGTGAGTGGACAAACTCACAACGCCCGGTCTGGGAATCGAAACCGCGAGTCCGCTGCCCTAACCACTAGGCCATTGCGCCTCCACTCTGCTTGTTCTAATCTTTCTTATATACACTTTGCTTTCCTTACTCATTATCGTTTGTTGCTTTTCTTTCTTTTTTGTTTTTGCTTCCATATTGCCACACAGTTCTCTTAAACACTGTTATTTCTTGTCTTCATGATCTCACATTTTTCTCTTTAATATTTTACAGATCTTCATCTTCAGTTTTTACTTTTTGATACTTATAGAATCAAGAAAAATTCGACAAAATTAGTTTTGCGCTTACATTTAATCCAACTGAATCTGGACTATGCTCCCAAATGCTTAATTCGTATTTATGCAAAATACATTGGTGAGAAATAAAAGAAATCTATCAGCTTTCCTTATTTTAATATATTTCAATTCCAATTTTATTCTCTTTTAAAGTTATTTTTTTACAGCAATTTAATTACTTTTTCTTTATTTTGCAATAAATTCATTTATAACTTTTTTAAATTTCAAATTTCTGCTTATTTTTTTCTTTTTCATTTATATGTCACACATCGCTTTTTAAATTTATTTCCTCTTCTTGTTTACGAACCGCTGTTATAGAGTTATTCTGATCGCAATATTCATTAGAAAATAAGCAGAACACATATTTGTATTAAATACATACATACATACATATATATATACATAGTAGGCTACTGGTTCAATAAGCTCACGATCTACAGGGAAATCCTTATGACCTTTTTTTAAAAAAAAACAATGGACGTTGAGCTAGCTATACCATATTGGCTGACGGTTGCACGGACTACTTTTAACCCCAAGAACAAAGAGACCCATGTGGCCAAAAAAACCCAAAAAACTATAGGCCCATAGCATGCTTGAATGTTATGTACAAATTGTACACAGGTTGTCTGAATAGTTTTCTCCAAGATCACTACCAAACAAATGGTGTTATAACTGCGGAACAGGTAGACGGGAAGAAAGAGGTCTGGCACCGTACTGAACCGCTCCTCCTCCACATCGCTGTAATCTCTTAACAATATGACTAGACTACAAGAAGGCGTTCGTCTTAGTGCCTCATTCATGAATGATAGAATTACGTCACCTTGCCAAAGTACCAGCTGCTATAGTGAATGGCATTAAAAGGCTGACCATACCATGGTCCACATAGTTATCATTGACAACTACTAAAGCAACAGCTATTGTTACAAACAGAATTAAGCTATTAACAGGCATCTTTCAGGTAATGCTGTTTGTACTAACAGGAAACCTTTGCCAGCTCTGTTAACAAAATACCAAGGCTTCATGCAGATAGGAATGAAATTAAAGTCACCCACGCATTTTTGTTGATGACCTAAAGTTATATTCTGGTAATATGATCGACATAAAGAGACAATTAGAACGAGTTACAGCATTCTCACGTGTTATAGAAATGGAGTTTGGGCAAGATAAATGTTCATACATGGTAGTCAACCGAAGAACGATTATCAACCAGAGAGAGACCATGTACGTCTAAAGATTGTCTATCTCCCGTATCTCTAATGCTGAAAACTACAAGTGCTTCGAAATTGATGAGAATGTTGCATTTCATTGGTGTTGTGGCTAAAGCCAGAATAACAAAAGAATATGTTTGTAGACTCCAGAAAATATGGAACTCAGAGCTGTTTGTGCTTAACAAGACCATATCTCAATACTTTTGCAATGCCAGTGCTTGTACCAACATTTGGGATATTGGACTGGAAACTCGATGAGATACATAGCATGGAGATCAAAACCAGAAAGGCACTGACCACCACTGGCAACTTCCACATTAACAACGACATCGATAGGATTGGATTTATGTGAGACAAAGTGATGATGGTTGAGGTATAAAGTCAGTCTAAGTAGACAACACCTGCTGACAGTAAAGAAAGAAATGAGTACATTCCATGCATACTCAAAAGTGAGAGCAATAACATCTTCAGTGCTGGAGAACTACTGTGCAGGTACTCTGAGAATACAACTGTCTCATGCGACCCCAAAAAAGCTGAACTGGCCGACTTAAAAAAAGGAGCTTGGAGAAGCATGCATCATACCATCAAAAAGCATTGCATGAGTACATATCACGTAAGCTAGAGGGCAACAACAGCATTAAAAAGATGAGTAGCTGCTTCTGGACCTGTGATAGTTACCTTACATCCCACAATATATCTGCGCTGGCCAGGAACAGGAGATATCTGCTAAATCCCCGATGAACAAGCGAGACAAAGATAGTTCGTTGTGATAGCTGTCAGCTCAGTTACACTAATGTAGAAGATATCACCCACATGATCATCATCAGCTGCCCCCGAAATGTCTACAAGATACTACCTGCCCCTGAGGCATGATATAGTTGCAAAGACTATTTAGATTGCTATCCGTAGGAAGGATTGCCCTGATGTATACATCAAAAGCATGTCAGAACCAGTAGATATTCATACCTTTAAAAAGAAAGAATACTGATGGAACTTTCAAATAAAAACAGCAATTCAGGGCAAACATAACAAACTTGATATTCTTCTGTAGGACAAGGAGCAAAACTCATGCACTGTTATATTGATCAGCTGCTCGGCGGATGTGAATGTGGAATCAAAAGTTCAGACAAAAGAGAACATTTATGGCAAACTAATGTGGAACTGAGGGTACTTTTACCCTAACTACAAATTTTCATGTGTACCTATCATCATAGGTACATTATGTTATGTACCAACAAATTTACACAAAATACTTGAAATACACCGTTTTCCGAAGAAAGAGAAAAAGAAATTGACGCGGTTTCCCCAAATCCAATCTATTAGCGGCACTGAAGAATTGCATGTCATTCCAAAGATTCTCTGTCTGAAATTCTTAAGATGAAATAAATGCTCACGCTTGGGTATGTACATCGACAGCTCAACCAACATACCAACGCAACCAACTATTTACAAACGCTGAGAACTCTCTCAACTCAAAAGGCTTTGTTAGTGGCCGTCTTGAACTCCCTTAAATTAAAAACAAAACACAAATTCATACATCATTCGAAGCGACAAGTTGCATATTTTGCCTAGTAGACTATTTATCGAAAATACGATGAGTACTATTTCCAATTTTGAAACCACAACTATCAACCCTGTTAAATAACTGGTTGATCTTCATATGAATTAGCGGCGGTACTTCTGATGGTGATGATTTTCGACTGAAACTTAACATTAGCATGCAGATTTACTGCAAACAATATGGCTGGGTGCGACAACATCAACGACAAATCTGAAGAACAGAACGAAAACATCATCGCAAAAGTTAAACAAACCTTTTATAGAAACTCTAACTATACAAAACACATTTATCTTGGAGTTATGAACGGAATAATGGTTTATTTAACTGTTATAAAGAAGCAAAACAAAATTTCGCTGTTGGATATATGAATAGGTTAAAAGCATACTGGAATGATCTTCCCCCAGAACTAAATACTTTTATTGCGAAACAATTACAAACAACTTTTATGGAACATAGGAAGAAAGTTATCAAACGTAATTTTACTCAAAAAGGATCTCAAATTAACTTCCTTCCAAACTGAATAAACAACGGTGTTAACGATGTTAAAAGACCACATGATTTCACAGTTAGTGATACTACAACAGATACCATATTCCCTGCCAGCTAAACTACATTACAGGCTAAAGCAACTGACCACTGTTCCTCTGCTACGAATAAGGTCAATTGTAGACAAACCGCAACGATAATTGTAGTAGTAGTAGTAGTAGTAGTAGTAGTAGTAGTAGTAGTAGTAGTAGTAGTAGTAGTAGTAGTAGTCGGGGTTATACATTGGTGAAACATGCCCTTACTAAAATTATTCATGAAAAATAATTTTGGTTTTGAAATACTAGCTCATAAAGAGAGTAAGCAAAAGACACGTTATTAAAAGTTGTTAATGAAATTAGAGATGATTTTCAGCAGTGTTATGAACCCTCATTCTGGCAGATTAACGCCTGTCTATATGCCCTGTCTACAACTGCAAATCAGTACATAAACATTTAAAAAAGAAACAAACCCGAAACAGCGAAGAATGAATCATCATGAGTTTTGATAACTGGTTTATGGAAGACCATTAGCCATGTGATGATGCTTATTGCTTGCAAACCAGCAAATCACTATACGTCTCGCCAACAAAAAGTGAAGGAGGAGATAGATGCGATGTTTGGAGATAGCAAAAAAGAGAACACTCAATTTCAAGCTCATCACCCACAAGCATCGATGGTGATACCCTTGTGACTGTAATACAGAAACTTCAGGATGGAAAAGCACCTGGCAGATACTTGATTGTTGGATACTGGTACAAGAAGTTAACCTTCTACCGACCATATATTATCAGCTTGTACCAGCAAACTCTCAATGAGAACAGAAGTATACCACACTGGTTAGCTCCGGAAGAGACAAAACTGATCTCCAAAATCAGAACAACTGACATGGCAAAAATCTACCGGCCAACTGCCTGACAGAATTTAATGTATAAAATATGAACATGTTTAAACCTCTTTCCCCAAGACCATTGTAAAAATAAAAACATCATCACAGCAGAAAAACCAGCTGGGAAGAAGGGAGTCTGGGGACGTGTCGAGCAATTGTTTATAAGCAAAACTGTAAAGTCAGGGGTGCGTCAGCATAGGAGGACCCTGGTTTCAATGTAGTTGGACTACAAGAAAGCCTTTGACTCTGTCCCCCACTCATGGATGATAAAATTCTTTTGGCTTGCTAAAGTTCTAATGAGCATAGTCAAAGATATAGTTGACCTGAATTCATCGTGGGCCACCACCTTGAAGTTAAATGCAAGGAGTGATTGTATTATCACAGGTAAAATACATTATCGTTGAGGTATGTTCCAAAGGGGACAGCTGCTTTGTGATACTGTTCATACTTCCTTTAAATCCCTTGTTATTTACTTTGAAAACGCCTGAAGTGTATCTCCCTGGTTCACAAGGAAACAGAAATACAAAGACTACACACTGCTTCTTTGTGGATGACTTGAAACTGTAAGTGAAGAGTATGCATGAGTCGAAAAGAGCCTTGACCTGGGTACAACATTCTCAAAGAGGATAGGGTTGGAGTTTGGTCAAGATAAATGTTGCTAGACAAGAAAACTGTAAAGCAGACTAACAGCAACTCCATCAATGAATTAATTGTTTCTCCCACATCTGATGAGGAATATTACAGGTAATCAACAGTACATGAAAACATATCTTATGATGGCACCTGTAACAAGACACGTGTCACTAAAGAATATTACAGCTGAAGAAAGTAAATATGGACCTCGGAATTCTTTGCATTCAATAAAACTGTGGCCCACAATGTCTTTGCGGTACCAGTACTCATTACCAGAATTTAGGCTCCCTGATTGGACGCTTGATGTGATCCTAGTCATTGATATGAAAACCTGGAAGATACTAACCAGCACACATAATTTCCCCATAGACAGTGACGCAGACTGCCTCTGCTTAGAACGAAAACGGAGCTGTAGAGGCAACATCTTTTAACCACGAAGTCTCGAAGTGCATCCCTTGACCAAGTTTACATATACGAGATTGATAACATAATAAGGCTAGGAAAACAGCTCTTAGAGCAGTATTCTTTGTCTGATAAACTTAAATGCATGCCCAAAGAAGTCACACAACTCCACGGCAACGTATCATCAGATGAAAGGAAGAGTGTTTATCAGCAGAAGACCAGGCATGGATATGTTAGCAGGATTATAGTAACATTGATCATCAAGCAGTTTATCATAGACCAACAACTGGATTACTAACGCTCACTTTGAAAGGTATACGTTTGCAATCTAGGCACCGGAAATATCAGCCAAATTCCTGATGCACAAAATATACGGAGACGCAGGCAAAACACCAAAATACGATAACCGATGCAGGCTTTAAAGAGTCAACTGCGAAGATACCATTCACATCATAAGCAGTTGCTCAAAAATATTATTGTGGTATTATCTACCGATGAGACATGATTTTGTAGTCAAGACATTGTATGAGATCCGTTTGAAGGTTAGTCCTGAGGACAAAGAGATAAGAACCCACAATACGGTAGAGACCATAGCCACTTGTAATATGAAAGAGTACTGGTAGAATGTCCCAGTGAAGACCTCAATAGTTGTAATAGACTTGACATGGTCATTTGGGATAGAGAAAAGAAACCGTACATTATATACATTATTTACATTTGACGGATATTTATCCTCATCTTGTTTGTTGTTAACACGTTTCGGCTGATGTACCCTCCAGCCTTCATCAGGTGTCTTGGGGAAATTTTGAACCTGGATTCTTATTCCTTAGGTATTTTTCGATGTTGTTGTTGTTATATTATTATTATTATTATTACTATTATTATTATTATCATTATTATTATTCATTCCACTGCCTGGAATCGAACTCCGAATCTTGGGGTTAGTAGCCCGCGCTCTTAACCACTACACCAAAAGAAACAGTGTACAGTTGTGTAAATCAGCTGCCCACTGATGTTAACATAAAGCTGAAGATCAACGATAAATAAAATACCTATACTTAACTTTCTTCTACTTGTTTCAGTCATTTGATTGCGGCCATGCTGGAGCACCGCCTTTAGTCAAGCAAATCGACCCTAGGACTTATTCTTTGTAAATCTAGTACTTATTCTATCGGTCTCTTTTGCCGAACCACCAAATTACGGGGACGTAAACATACCAGCATCGGTTGTTGTCAAGCGATGTTGTGGGGACAAACACAGACACATAAACACACACACACACACACACACACAAACACACACACACACACAC
>NC_068996.1:41871288-41872139 GCF_001194135.2 Octopus bimaculoides | reverse complement strand
CCCAGGATTTATTCTTTGTAAGCCTAGTACTTATTCTATTAGTCTCTTTTTGCCGAACCGCTAAGTTACGGGGACGTAAACACACCAGCGATGGTGGGAGGACAAACACAGACACACACACACACACACACACACACACATATATATTTGCATATATACGACAGGCTTCTTTCAGTTTCCGTCTACCAAATCCACTCACAAGGCTTTGGTCGGCCCGAGGCTATAATAGAAGACACTTGCCCAAGGTGCCACGCAGTGGGACTGAACCCGGAACCATGTGGTTGGTAAGCAAGCTACTTACCACACAGCCACTCCTGCGCCTAATATATATATATCTAATATACATTTAATATATATATATATATATATACATCTAATATTTCTTTTTGGAAACGCAACATCTCGAAGCAGATAAAGCGAGAATTAATAGTACTTTAGAAACCCTTCGAATAGAGTAGAGAAAAACAACGGTAGCCATTCAACAACAGACACAAACGTGCACACACACACACACACACACACACAAAGACGTACACACACAATCTCTCTCTCTCTCTCTCACACTCACAAACAGACTCACATACGCACATGCTTACACACATACGCTTACACACATACACACATTCACGCACGCACGCACCGACACATACACATGCACACGCGCACACACACACACACACACACACACACATAAATATATGCATATGTGTACACACCCACACCCACGTATGTATATATATGTGTATATGGACGCATATATATATATATACATCCACACATATTTGTAAGTTTGTGCATGTCAATACATATACGCAGAAATATATATATATATATATATATATATATATATA
>NC_068996.1:41865181-41868367 GCF_001194135.2 Octopus bimaculoides | reverse complement strand
ACACACATAAATATATATATGTATATATATGTGTGTGTGTGAATAGCATATATATGTATATGTGTATGCATACATACATATATATATATAAATATGTATGCATATATATGTATATATATACTTATAATAAATATACACATGCATATATGTATATAGATAATATACTAACACATCCTTTTGTTGTTTACACCACCTGTCACTCATGCTTACATAAATACATACATGCATGCACACACACACACACACACACACACACACACACACACATATATATATATATATAAGATACATATTACTTAATATTACATATACCTCTTATGTCTGTACATGTGTAGATGCGTGTGTTTGCATGTGTATTTAATTACGGAGTTATTTGTGGAGGGCATGTGGGTATGTTGGTATGTATGTATGAATGAAGGTATGTGGTCATCCCGATTTTTGACTGGTGTTTTTTGTTTTATCGACCTTAGAATGATGAAAGAAAAAGTTGACTCCGATGGGATTTGAACTTGGTACTTCAATAGATTTAGGTAAATACCACAAAGCCTATTTTTTTTTTGTATAGCGCTGTAGCAGTTCTACAAATAATGGTAATAGCAATTCTAATAAAGGTTCCTTTATTTGTCCCAAGGGTAAAACAAATACGATACATTTAAACACACAGAGAAGACAAATATTTTAGGATGTACAAAATATACAACATGAGGTTAAGCACACAAACACTGAACAACACCCATCCGAACACACACGAACACAGGCAACAGGCACACTCACAAACACAAACACCAACTCACACACACACACTTACATTCACAGTCTTACGCACACACACACACATGTGTGTGTGTATACATACATACATACATATATATATATATATATATATATATATATATATATATATATATATATATATATATATATATATATATATATATTAGTACGAACACGCATTCAAATGTTACTGTCTGAATGTGTATGGAATAGAGTATAATGTTGATTTAAACTGAAATGTTTATCTCGTTACTCGAGATTCACGACACTGCGATCTTCAGAGAAATGTTCTCTCCTGATGATTGCTGTGGCGTGAAACTAGAAATGGGGCGGGTGGAAGGAATCCTGTTTAAGCAGAAAACACAAAACAGGCAACTCATAGATTTGTATTTTATGGTTTTATAATTTAGTTGTATCAAATATTGATTGCGTGTACAAATTTCAAAGTAATCCAGTTGTATTGAGCAATTGAGATACATGTATAAGTTTTCATACATATGTACATACATATACACACACGCGAACACAACGCACAAATATCCGTACACACATACATACAAACATACACGCACACACATACATGAAAAAACACACGCACACACGCATGCACACACACACGCATGCACACACACACGCATGCACACACACACGCATGCACACACACACGCATACACACACACACGCGCACACAACACAGATATCCATACACACATACAAACACACGCCCGTGTGCGCGCGCACACACACACGCACACACACACGGACACACACATATATATAACTTTTTCTCTTATATACATATAAATATACATCCTATTCGCCTATATATAAGAAATTAAAATAACAAAGGAATAACAATTTATGTCGTGAACATCATTAGCTTATGTCAGTTTCTGCTACAAGTGAAAATGCACTCATAGTTGTATGCTTCTATATCACCGTATAGCTTCATCAGAGATTTAGAAATGAAATGTTATTGTTCTAGAGAATGCATTTATATTTATACACACAGACACACATATATATATATGTGTGTGTGTACATATATATATATATATATATATATATATATATATATATATATATATATATATATATATATATATATATATATATATGGTGGAGGCGCAGTAGACTCGCGGTCATAGGATCGCGGTTTCGATTCCCAGACCAGGCGTTGTGAGTGTTTATTGAGCGAAAACACCTAAAGCTCCACGAGGCTCCGGCAGGGGATGGTGGCGAACCCTGCTGTACTCTTTCACCACAACTTTCTCTCTCACTCTTCCTGTTTCTGTTGTGCCTGTAATTCAAAGGGTCAGCTTTGTCACACTTTGTGCCACGCTGAATATCCCCGAGAACTACGTTAAGGGTACTCGTGTCTGTGGAGTGCTCAGCCACTTGCACGTTAATTTCACGAGCAGGCAGTTCCGTTGATCGGATCAACTGGAACTCTCGATGTCGTAAGCTATGGAGTGCCAACACCAAATATATATATATAAACACAGAGAGAGGAAAGCGTTATCAACGAAGGAGGGTCATGCCGTTTTCTTTTTCTTATGTAAATTTAAATTCTTACAACTACTCTATACTCGAGTGATACTTTCTGAAGTATATCTATGTTGAGTTCTAACATCAGGTTACTGATATCGCTATGCATTCAATAAGACAACCCAAACAAAACAATCCACAAACACAAAGCACTCTGTATAGCAAATATCCAATAAAATAAACAACCACCGAGAAACTGGGTATGCAACATAAGAACACAACTTGCATTACATACACAACACATAATACAAACGCTAATGCAACAAAAGACTGCAGTCAGATCCCATGGAAAAAAACAAACAAACTGACGAAATACAATATCAGGAAGTGTTTCAGCCATCCCAACAATATAGAAGAACGGAACACACAATGTTGTACTTACCCCAGCAACGTGGAGTGGTAGCAGGTGATGCACAGGCAGTGGCTCACATGGTTTCTGATCTTAATTGATTGGAAGTGTTATCATGTACATTGTTTTGTCTTGGTATAAAAGATGGGCTACAGCAAATATTCTGCTTAATACCACAGATTTGCTTGTCAGTTGTTTGACCTTAACCAGTTGAGCATGTCCCTTGGTGGCTGACGATATGTGCATCTCTGATCACGAGCAGAAGTAGTGGGGGAGCATCATAGCCATGTGTTGAGACGATTTTCTCTGGGGTTTGAATAATTCACCTTTGGAAACATGGGTGGTTTGTTCATCATCCTTAAACAACCCTTATTCAGGGAACTTTTGAGTGGGATGGGCCACTCGACCTGAAGAAAATTCTAAGTGGACCCCACCTGCAAGGTCATGCGCTGTTTATCTTGATATGAGATCACCATGTCACTCACACATGGTTGAGATGCATGTGCCTGGTGTAC
>NC_068996.1:41860822-41863796 GCF_001194135.2 Octopus bimaculoides | reverse complement strand
ACAAAGACCTGGAAATAGAGATAACTCGAATGTGGAATCTAAAAACAGAAACAATTCCTATCATAGTAGGTGCCTTAGGTATAATAAAAAAATATTCAGACAAATACATAACAAAAACACCAGGACTTACAAATATATATAACATACAGAAAATTGCACTACTGGGTACTGCACACATTCTACGCAAAACACTTTCAATACAGTAAACATAAGAGCACCACAGCAAACCACAGCACATACCCAAGGCGCACAGAGCTGCGCTCGGTAGTGAAGTGAAAGCACGTTATAAAAATAAAACTACTGAAGAATAATAATAATAATAATAATAATAACAACAATGATGATGATGATGATGATAATTTCTTTATTAACCACAAGGTTTTACATTCAGAAAAAACAATATGGACAGCACAGGACAAAATATAGTAAGTGGGTGTCTATGTGCGTGAGTGTGTGTTGTGAGGGTTTTACGTGTAAAAATTGAAAACAATAAATCAACGGTGTGTAATCCTCGATAGGGAGGAAACGTACGAGAGCTGCTCGTGGAAAAACCCCATAAAGAAACATGGGTACCCTGACTTTGTGTGGGGAGGTCCCTTTTTCGTTTCCTTCATTCCAACTATAGGCGAGTTGGCAGAAACGTTAGAACGCCGGGCGAAATGATTAGCGGTATTTCGTCTGGCGCTACGTTATAGTTCAAATTCCGCCGAGGTCGACTTTGCCTTTCATCCTTTCGGGGTCGATAAATTAAGTACCAGTTACGCACTGGGGTCGATGTAATCGACTTAATCCGTTTGTCTGTCCTTGCTTGTCCTTGCTTGTCCTCTCTATGTTTAGCTCCTTGTGGGCAATAAAGAAATAACTATAGGCGTATGCTCTGGGCAGGCCCTTTCACTCGCATCATTGTCGCACCTTTCGGAAAACTGACCAGATGATAACATATCTCTCTCTACTTTTATTTCCCTTTTCAAGTGAAACTTGAAGAATTTCATCATCAGGGAATGACCAAAGACAGAAGTGTTTAACTTCAGCCCTTCAGTCCCGTCCACCATTGAACCCCTTTCGACATGGACACCAGGCATATGAAAACAGCCTATCTTTCCCGGTTAAAGGAAGTCGGCGGGGCAATTTTCACAATGGATTCAGTTGACAACCGGATCCGCCCCACAAGCGACAGCAGGTATTCGACATAAACCCACAGATCAGCAATGCTCGAGCACTGGACGAGTGCATGTAGGACCGTCTCGTCGTCCTGCGCGTATCTCGGACATGCTCGGCTGACGGCATTTCCCTACCTGTAAAGTTTATCTCGAACAGGCAAAGGACTCCGGTAGCATTTCCAGG
The DNA here is from genome assembly GCF_001194135.2 of Octopus bimaculoides. Taxonomy (NCBI): domain Eukaryota; kingdom Metazoa; phylum Mollusca; class Cephalopoda; order Octopoda; family Octopodidae; genus Octopus; species Octopus bimaculoides. The sequence goes on along the minus strand of NC_068996.1, from coordinate 41,862,452 downwards.
CCAGAGATTTTTGGAAATTATTCATCGGTCCTAATAATAATAATAATAATAATAATAATAATAATAATAATAATAATAATAATAATAATAATTGGTTGGAAGTGTTATCATGTACATTGTTTTGTCTTGGTATAAAAGATGGGCTACAGCAAATATTCTGCTTAATACCACAGATTTGCTTGTCAGTTGTTTGACCTTAACCAGTTGAGCTTGTCCCTTGGTGGCTGACGATATGTGCATCTCTGATCATGAGCAGAAGTAGTGGGGGAGCATCATAGCCATGTGTTGAAAGGAATTATTTGGGGTTTGAATAATTTACCTTTCGAAACATGGGTGTTTTGCTCAGCATCCTTAAACAACCCTTATTCAGGGACCTTTTGAGCGGGATGGGCTACTCGATCTGAAGAAAATTCTAACTGGGCCCCAAAGCAAGGTCATGCGCTGTTTATCTTGATATGAGATCACCATGTCGCGCACATATGGTTGTGATGCATGTGCCTGGTGTACCCTTTTCAGACGGGTAATCATGATGGATATATTGGGCTTCGTATATTTTACCCCTGTGTCACATTGATGGCATTCGCTGCTCTCTCACTCAATAACAATAATAATAATAATAATAATAATAATAATAATAATAATAATAATAATAATAATAATAATAATGATAATGATAATAATGATGATAATAATAATAATAATAATAATAATAATAATAATAATAATAATAATAATAATAATAATAATAATAATAATAATAATAATGATAATGATAATAATGATGATAATAATAATAATAATAATAATAATAATAATAATAATAATAATAATAATAATAATGATAATAATAATAACAACAACAACAACAACAATAACGAGAATGATAATAATAATGATAATAATAATAATAATAATAATGATGATGATGGTGATGATGATATATATGAACATATGTAAGTATGAGTGTATGGGTATGTAAGTGTGTAAATATGTTTATATGTATGCCTGTCATTATTGAATTTTATTTCAAGATTTCTTGCCAATAGAGAAAGAAGCGGTTTCTAACCTAGATCCAAGGCTCTTTCATTGGAATTTCAACATTAGCCACAGGGTATTTTTGTTTGTTTGCTTGTATGTATGTCTATATGTAAATTTGTGTGTTTTGTTTTATGTATACATTTTCATTCATGTAGTTACATACCTAGACATGTTCATATATACTTAAACGATAAACTTCTGGAAAGTTTTACAGAATTTTATTGTTCCACGAAAAAAGTATATGAGGTTCAGATGCATGTATGTATGTATGCATGTATGCATGTACGTATGTATGTATGTATGTATGTATGTATGCATGTATGCATGTATGCATGTACGTATGTATGTATGTATGTATGGATGGATGGATGGATGTACGTATGTATGTATGTATGGATGGATGGATGCACATATGTAAATGTATGCATGTATGTACGTATGTACGTATGTATGTATGTATGTATGTATGTATGTAGGCATGCATGTACGTATGTATGTATGTATGTATGTATGTATGTATGTATGTATGCATGCATGTACGTATGTATGTATGCATGTACGTATGTAAATGTATGTATGTATGTAAATATAT
>NC_068996.1:41857071-41859415 GCF_001194135.2 Octopus bimaculoides | reverse complement strand
TATATATATATATATATATATATATATATATATATATATATGTATGTATGTATGTATGTATATATAATACAAATGATATGTGTGCATATGCATATATACATACATGTATGTACATACCTACATCTACATGTCTATATATATATATATATATATATATATATATATATATATATATATATATATATATATATACAGTGAAAGAGAGAGACAGTCAGACAGACAGACATACGGAGACTGACAGACAGACAGACAGAGACTGACAGACAGACAGACAGAGACTGACAGACAGACAGGCATACAGCTTCATATATGTCACTGGATTACTATCATGAACAGGGCCATGGTCATGAAAAGTTTCCCCGACTATTTAAAGCCCTAGTTATCCTTTAACCCATGGCTCATATATTATTGATTCCCCCCTTCTGTTGAACTACTAAGTCAGTGGATGTTAAGAAATAAACATCGATTGACAAGCGGTAAGACATACAAACACATAGTCATATTACATGCACACATACATGTTAGCACACGCATACAAACACACACAAACTCTCTATCTGTCTGTCTGCCTGTAATTCTCTCTCTCTTTCTCTCTCTCTCTCTCTCTCTATCTTATTCACACACGCGCGCGCGATATGTGATAGCTTCCTGCACAGTTTTCGTGTAGCTTATTCACTAATAAGACGAGAATCATTGATCGACGCGTAGGCTGTTCGGTGTTGGCATTTGCCAAGGGTCGGTCCATCGCAAAGTGAGACTGAGCTCGAAACTGCATGATTTGCCACCAAACATTTAATGCACAATGTGTGTTTCTAGAAGCGATCTTACATGTATATCGATCCATCGATCCATCGATCTACCCGTCAATAAATACATGCATGTATATATTCATGTTCATATATATAATATATAATACATATACGTGTGTGTGTGAGTATGTGTGCGTTTGTGTGTTTATATGTGTATATATATATTTTATATATATATATATATATATATATATATATATGTACATACACAGACATATAATATATATTTGCATAGATATATACATATAAACACACATAGAGAAAGAGAAGGAGAGAGACAGACAGAGAGATGGGGATATGTTCGGTCGAATACACACACACACACACGCACACACATACAAACATGTATATGCATTGAATACAAAGTGTATGCGTGTGTAAATGTATAAAAATGTGTGTACGTACCAGGCTGTGTATAGTAACACACCTTTCATTGAATATAATGACGCACACACATATATAGGCATCTGCAGACACACACACACACATGCACACACACACATACACACACGCACATATACACACACACACTGACATATACACACAAACACGCTTACACAAACACGCACACATACACTCACACACACACACATACAGATACGTACACGAACACACACACACACACACACACATACACGTATACGTACACACATACACGTATATGTACACACATACACGTATACGCACACACATACACGTATACGTACACACATACTCACGCACACACACACACACAACTACAACTAAACGTGTCGAATGTTTCTTTTTCGTTTGTGCTTCCGTGCGTACGTGTGTGTGTGTGTGAGTGTGTTTCGTGTGTGTGTGTGTGTGTGTGTATGTTTGTGTAGATGTCTCTGTGCGTATGTGTATATGTATGTTTGTATGTGTGTGTGTTCTCTTAGTGTGTGTTTTGTGTGAATCTGCGTGTGCATTTTCTGTGTGACTGTGTGTGTGCGTGTGTGTTTTGCTTGTGTGTACGTGAACGCATGTATGTATTTATATAGGTATGTATGCGACCGTATGTTTTGTGTGTGTGTGTGCGTTTATGTGTGTGTGCATGTGTGAGCGTATTTTTCTGTGTGTCTGTGTGTCTGTGTGCGCGAGATTTGTGCGTGCGTAAATATGTATTTATGATTTGTGTATGTGTGTATGTTTTCTGTGTTTATGTGTGTATGCGTGTGTTTTGTGTGAGTGCGTGTCTTTGTGAGCGCGCGCGTATGTGTGTATGTGTGTGTGTGTGTGTGTGTGAAGACCTGTGAGAAAACATTGGAATATGAAAACATTGTTTCAAATGTAAACCAAACAAGAGGAAGCAAATAATAAAAAAAATTAAAAAATGTAAGAAAATAAGAAAAAAAACAAAACAATTATGAAAAGAAGAAAAAGGAAAAAGAAACACAAACACGCAAAGGCAACAACAACAGCAACAACAATGGATAAAAAGAGAAGCTTTAAACACGACACTCACATCATATAACAAAAAATTAATAAATATAATATAAAATAAAATAAAAGTACACACATACACATTAGTA
>NC_068996.1:41852792-41855467 GCF_001194135.2 Octopus bimaculoides | reverse complement strand
TTCTTCTTCTTCTCCTCCTCCTCCTCCTCCTCCTCCTTCTTCTCCTTGTTCTTCTTCCTCTTCTTCTTCTTCTTCTTCTTCTTCTTCTTCTTCAAATATATGTGTGTGTGTGTGTGTGTGTGTGTGTGTGTGTGTGTGTGAGTGTGTGTGCGTGTAAGGATTTACATATGTATAAAACAGATAAAAGAATGTAGATATTGGTATCGTATTCATTAACAATTACCATAACAGGTGGCATACGCACAAGATTTAATTTTCTGGACACTAATAAACATTGATTATGTCTGTTCATATGTAATCGCCTGAATTTAACAAATCAACTCATATATATATATATATATATATATGTGTGTGTGTGTGTGTGTGTGTAGAATTATATATGTGTGTGTTTGTGTGTATATACCCTCACACACACACTCACACACGATGCTCACACACACACACACGAAGTTCACACACAGAGACGTCCATAGAGACATGCATGAAGACAGACAACTTTTTTCTCTTTTCCATTTTAGATATTGAATGAAATAAGCGGAGCAAGAGCACACACAAGACGGAAAGTGTCCCTGAAGAAGTCACGGATGCGTGGCAAAAGATTTCCGGACAATGGACATGAGTTAGAATAAGAATAGTAATTAAAGAACGAATATATACTCCTTTTTTTTATTTGGCAAACAAAAAATAATGAAAATGGCCGTCCATGAAAAGTTTTGAGCCTCAAAATAAAACAAAACATAGTACATGACTTCAGATGATTTATTTTTTCAACATAGTCCCCGTCGATGGCTAAACACTTTCTCCAGCGGTGTTGAAGCGCCATTATCCTAGCGTAGAGGAACTCTTTTGTTTGAGACTCCAAGAATCTTCCTACAGAGTCTATGATTTCATTGTCACTGGCAAAATGGCGACCAGCCAGGGCTTTTTTCATTTTTGGGAATAGATGAAAGTCAAAGGGGGCTAAGTCTGGCGAATAAGGCAGATGGGGAACAAGTTCGTATCCACAATCACGAATTGTTGCCATGGCAACCACTGAGGTGTCGGCTGGAGCATTGTCGTGATGAAAAAGGACCCCTCTGGTGAGCATTCCCGGCCTTTTTTCTTTGATTGCTTCAAAGAGGTGTTTCAGTAGCTGAGAATAATACAGCCCTGTCACGGTGTGACCCTTTTCAAGGTAATCGATCAGTAAGACACCTTGAGAATCCCAAAAAACGGACGCCATGACCTTGCCAGCTGAAGGAATGACCCTGGCCTACTTTGGGGTAGGAGATGTGTGCTTCCATTGCTTTGTTCTTCCACTGATTGTTCTTTGGTTTCAAGCTGGTAGTGATGGACCCAACTTTCGTCCATAGTAATGAAACGAGCAAGAATATTCTCTTCATCAGCTTCAAACAGTTCCAGATTGCTCGTGGACAAAGTGTACCTGGTGCGTTTCTGTTCAGGAGTCAAAAAGTGAGGGACCTACTTTGTGAGAACCGAAGTTCTTTTGTCACAATATTGTCTGCTCTTTCATTTGAGATGCCTAGTCTCTCGGCTATCTGAGGACATGATATTTGGTGACCTTGCATAATCATACCAACAACAAGATGAAGGTTGTCATTGGTGGTTGCAGTTGGAGGTTTCCCTGCTCTTGGATCATCTTCTACACTCTCCCTGCCACGCTTGAATTCATTTACCCAGCGTTTGACTGTTGCATATGAAGGAGCATTGTCTGTTAATATTCTCACCATATCTTCATCGCCTTCTGATGGAGTCAGAGAGCAATGAAGATATGGTGAGAACTGCCCCTTATTTTAGTTTGGTCGTGTATGTGTGTATATATACATACGTATATTTATATCCGCATATAAACTTTCCGATAACTTGTTTAATCTTTGTGTTATTTAGATACACTCCATTTATATAGGTATATATAGGTATGTGAGTATGTATGTGTGTACGTATATGTGTACGTATATATATATATATGAATGTATATGTATGAGTATATGTATATATTTATTCATGCCTAACTCATTTGACCGGTTAATGGTCGTCCAACCGTAGCGAAACGAAGACATTTTAAAACAATAGATGACCAATTAGATGAGGTGACTGAACAGCAAAAATAACCCCTCCCCACTACCAGCAAGATTCCAACTACTCCATAGACAGAAAAATAACGGAGTAACTCATCACAGGTTTATAGAAGTTTGGATATCATTGTTAGAATTCTCACGAAGTAATTGTGTAAATTCCTCCATTACAAACATAACTGATCCGTACGTACCTCATAGGTTTCTGGTGTAAAGAAAAATATATATATAGGTTTGGACATTGTGTTGGAAATATAACGATGCGGACCACTGCATCAGTCCTCCATTACAAACACAACTAATGTGTATGTACCAGGGAATGTATGTATGTATGTATGTATGTATGTGTTTGTGGGTATATATATACGTGTCCTCCTCATATATAATAACAATAATAATTAACTCATTTGTGTGCATGTATGGACATTTGTGTATGTACATTAAAATGTACATATATGTATTTATGTATTTATGTTTACTTATGTATATCTATGTATATGTTAATGTATGCATATATATATGTGAGTTTTTACGGTTTTTATATATTTGGATATTTGGATATTTTAAATTAACCTTATAAGCTTTATAAAATCTCTGAAG
>NC_068996.1:41851431-41852235 GCF_001194135.2 Octopus bimaculoides | reverse complement strand
TATATATATATATATATATCAGCTATTTGCGACCTCTGTAACGAATATTAATTTGCGCTCCAACTTAACATACATGTGTTGTTTTGAAGCGCTGCCAGCTGCAATAATCATTCTGAGGCCTACAGACCTTGAGCGCAAATAATGGGAAAATGATATCGGCAGATGATATTTCGTCAGAACCAACAAATGGAACGGCTGTCTTGTGTAATTTCTACAAGTGTTTTTCAGTTGTTCATTGACACAACGCACCACCAGTGATGGAACTCATGACCTCACGATCTTGAGCAGAATATTCGTAACCACTCAACTACGCACCTTCACAGTTACGCTTATAAATTTTAAGACAGTGAGACTTAAAATTCAAGTCCGTAATATGTGTCCAGAAAATAAAATTACAAAAGAAGTACTCTTTTACTCTCTTTCACATGTTTCAGTCATTTGACTGCGGCCATGCTGGAGCACCACCTTTAGTCGAGCAAATCGACCCCAGGACTTATTCTTTGCAAGCCTAGTACCTATTCTATCGTCCCTTTTGCCGAACCGCTAAGTTACGGCACACCAGTATCGGTTGTCAAGCGATGGTGGGGGACAAACACAGACACACACACACATGGTTGCTTCGTGACCACTCAACCCCTATTTCGCTAGACAGTTACCGTAGCATTTCAGTTTCTCAACAAAAGAGAGAGTTGCTTGTCCACCAATCACCCCCTATTTCTTTCGACGGTTGCTTTATCATGTCAGTCTCTGAACAACAACATAAATAAGAGAATGCCGGTTTGTCGCCACCTTAATGTAGCAGTC
>NC_068996.1:41848999-41850432 GCF_001194135.2 Octopus bimaculoides | reverse complement strand
TATATATATATATATATATATATATCAATATATATATATAAATGCACACGTGCACGCGCACACACACACATGGTTGCTTCGTGACCACTCAACCCCTATTTCGCTAGACAGTTACCGTAGCATTTCAGTTTCTCAACAAAAGAGAGAGTTGCTTGTCCACCAATCACCCCCTATTTCTTTCGACGGTTGCTTTATCATGTCAGTCTCTGAACAACAACATAAATAAGAGAATGCCGGTTTGTCGCCACCTTAATGTAGCAGTCCCAGGAAATGGAAGAATGCTACTGCTATTTTGTCCCAGGAAACAACGTCTCCAGTTGGCTATGTGACACAAGCGTTTTGTGTCCTTAAGTTTTCAAATGGGATATAACCCCTTCACCCAGCAACGCCAGCATCCAGAGACTAGTTTCAGTGTTATTGCTCTTCATCAGTCTGGTGTAGCTTGGCGTGCTAGCTGTCGATACTTATTCGCCTTTGAAACCTTATAGAATATCAAGTGAAATAAATTAACTAATCAACAAACTTAGAAATATTGCATTTCTAAATCTCTCAGAAGCGTTATACAGTAGCAGCACGATAAAGTAATGGTTTGTTGTCAACTTAGTGTGACAGTCCCAGGAAAGGGAAGAATGCTACTGTTATTTAGCCCCAGGCTAAAGAGAGAGTTGCTTGGCCACCACTCAACCCACCTTTCATCTGACGGTTACTGTAGCATGTCAGATTCTAAAAACAAGAAAGTTGTTTGACCACTACTCAGTCCACCTTTCTTTGGACGGTTGCTGTCGCATGTCTGTTTCTCAGCAAAAAGCAAGTTGCCTGGTCACCACTCAACCCACCTTTCTTTGGACGGTTGCTGTTGCATGTCTGTTTCTCAGCAAAAAGCCAGTTGCTTGGCCACCACTCAATCTTTCTTTCTTTGGACGGTTGCTGTCGCATGTCTGTTTCTCAGCAAAAAGCAAGTTGCCTGGCCACCACTCAATCTTTCTTTCTTTGGACGGTTGCTGTCACACGTCTGTTTCTCAGCAAAAAGCAAGTTGCTTGGCCACCACTCAATCTTTCTTTCTTGAACGTTTGCTGTCGCATGTCTGTTTCTCAGCAAAAAGCAAGTTGTCTGGCCACCACTCAATCTTTCTTTCTTTGGACGGTTGCTGTCACATGTCTATTTCTCAGCAAAAAGCAAGTTGCCTGGCCACCACTCAACCCACCTTTCTTTGGACGGTTGCTGTCGCATGTCTGTTTCTCAGTAAAAAGCAAGTTGCTTGGCCACCACTCAATCTTTCTTTGGACGGTTGCTGTCACATGTCTATTTCTCAGCAAAAAGCAAGTTGCCTGGCCACCACTCAATCTTTCTTTCTTTGGACGGTTGCTGTCGCATGTCTGTTTCTCAGCAAAAAGCAAGTTGCTTGACCACCACTCAATCTTTCTTTCTTTGA
>NC_068996.1:41843804-41847433 GCF_001194135.2 Octopus bimaculoides | reverse complement strand
CCTTTCTTTGGACGGTTGCTGTCGCATGTCTGTTTCTCAGTAAAAAGCAAGTTGCTTGGCCACCACTCAATCTTTCTTTGGACGGTTGCTGTCACATGTCTATTTCTCAGCAAAAAGCAAGTTGCCTGGCCACCACTCAATCTTTCTTTCTTTGGACGGTTGCTGTCGCATGTCTGTTTCTCAGCAAAAAGCAAGTTGCTTGACCACCACTCAATCTTTCTTTCTTTGAACCGTTGCTGGAGCATGTCAGTTTCTCAAGTAAAAAGTAAGTTGCTTGGCCACCACTCAACTCCTCTCTTTTTGCACGGTTGCTGTAGCATGTCAGTTTCTCAAGAGAAAAGAAAGTTACTTGGCCACCACTCAACCCACCTTTCTTTGGACAGTTGTTTTATCATGTCAGTCCTTCAACAAAAATATGAATTGCTTGGCCACCACACAGCCTTTCTTTGTTTGGACGGTTGTTGTAGCATGTCAGTTTCAGAAGAAAAAAGTGAGTTGCTTGGTCACCACACAACCTCTTATTTCTGGTGGGAAAAAAAGAAGTTCTGAGTAGACCTTCTACGCCCTTACGACCTTTTCCCGTTGTATCGTAGCTGAATTTGTAAGAGTGGCAGAAGCGAAAGAAATCAACATCGACTTTTGGCTGATATTTATCAGCCGCTAGTTGGATAAAAGGCATTTACTCCAGCTCTTTACTTGCGTTGCTGAGATAATATATTCCAAAACTATAAAATACATGTCTTATACTTAATTTTTACTCTTTACTGGTTTCAATCATTTGATTGCAGTCATGTTGGGCCACTGCCTTGAAGGGTTTTAGTCGAACAAATGGACTCCAGACTATTTTGTAAAGCCTTGTACTTATACTAATAGTCTTTTACCAAACCGCTAGGTTACTGGTAAGTAAACACACCAACACCAGTTGTGAAGCAGCGGTGGGCAATAATACCATACACAAAGACACACACATACATACACACACACACATACGAGTGGTCAAGCAACTCTCTTTTGTTGAGAAACTGACATGCTACAGAAACTGTCAAAAGAAAGGAGCGGTGTAGTTGAGTGGTAACCAAGCAACTTCCATTGTTTTTTGGAGAAACTGATATGCTAGGGCAATCGTCCAAAGAAAGGTGGTTTGAGTGATGGCCAAGCAATTTCTTTTCTCTTGAGAAACTGACATGCTATAGCAACCGTCAAAAGAAAGGGGAGGTGAAATTGAGTGGTGGCCAAGCAATTTCTTTTTTCTTGAAAAATTGACACGCTACCGCAACCGTCAAAAGAAAGGTGGGTTGAGTGGTGGCCAAGCAATTTCTTTTTTCTTGAGAAACTGACATGTTACGGCAACCGTCCAAAGAAAGGTGGGTTGAGTGGTGGCCAAGCTATTTCTTTTTTCTTGAGAAACTGACATGCTACAGCAACTGTCCACAGAAAGGTGGGTTGAGTGGTGGCCAAACAACTCTCTTTTGCTGAGAAACTAACATGGTACAGCAACCGTCCAAAGCAAGATTAACGTGCAACACAAAACAGAAGAAAAGTAAGAAAAGTAAATAAAAACAAAAGAACGAGCAGAGGCTTAGCTTTAACTCACACAACATCTTATATATTTTAGGCGGTAGTGATTCCTTCATGGGAGATTTGTTCAAGGATCGACTCCTATGTCGACTCGTATTATACCATAGCAGGTAATATACGGTGTCGTAGTTTTTCGTTATCTACGTACATCGACAATTCTAAAGATTAGAATATATATAAATTACACTAATTCTCTATTATTTCTCTGTCTTCGTAAGCCCACACACACACACACACACACACACACACACACACACACACACACACACACACACACACACACACACAAACACACACACACACAAACACACACACACGCACACACGTCCATAGAAACATGCATAAAGACAGACAACTTTTTTTCTCTTTTCCATTTTAGATATTGGACTCATTCTTTCCATAACCTTGTCTTTAAGTGTCTTGTATATTTACATTTCGTGCCTGATAAAATGGTAAATGCACAGAAAGGATCACAATGGGAAATAATGGGAAACAATGGTCGACTCTGACTTTGGTTGACAAAAATTCCCGAGAAGACAATAGTAATGTTTGCAGAATATCAAATATATAGTTGTCTTCTAGCACTGAAAGTTCTCAATACACCTGCTAAAGAATTCTCAGATATCTACACATCTATTTGTCTATCTATTTATATACTAGCATATATGTACACACACACGTATATAGACATATAAAACAATATATATATGTGTGTGTGTGTTTGTGGATGTGTGCATACACACACGCATACGAAATCGTCGAATGTATTTGGTATTTTACAGAGAAGAAAGTAAATTTCGAACGCAGTATAGCTGTAAGAACAGCAGACAAAGACTAGGTGTTTACCCTTATAAGACGATAGACATGTTGTCAGAAGGTGGCTATGTGAGTCAAACCTGTACCTCACAGATACCGGCTAGGCGCTCTACAATGAAGCTAAAAGGCCCCAGACGACAATTACCGTTGATTTTAAAGCTAAAGTTTTTCGAATGCGACATTTTATAAACAAACTTTGGAAGTGTCGAGTATGTTCACTATCTAACAGACTTTAGGGCGGCGAGCTGGCAGAAACGTTAGCACGCCGGGCGAAATGCTTAGCCGTATTTCGTCTGTCTTTACGTTCTGAGTTCAAATTCCGCCGAGGTCGACTTTGCCTTTCATCCTTTCGGGGTCGATTAAATAAATACCAGTTACGCACTGGGGTCGATATAATCGACTTAATCCGTTTGTCTGTCCTTGTTTGTCCCCTCTATGTGTAGCCTCTTGTGGGCAGTAAAGAAATAAGAAACGTTAGCACGTCGGGCGAAATGGTTAGCGGTAATTCCATCTGTCTTTACGTTGTGAGTTCAAATTCTGCCGTGGTCGACTTTACCTTTCATCCTTTCGAGGTCGATAGATTAAGTACTAATTGCGTACTTGGGTTGATCTAATCGACTACCCCCCACCCCGAAAAGAGTATTTTACAGACTTTTGTATTTCGGTGATAGAGCACTCAGCCGATATCTGAGGGGCACAGGTTCCATTCCTGGAGACGCCAGCTGGAAATTCTTTTTTTTTTCCCACCTAATAAGGGTAAATACCCAATCTTTCTGTACTTACAGCTATACTTCGTTCGAAATTTACTTTGTTGTCTCTATGTGAAATCTTATATCCCTGCTGTAAGGCCTTATTTCCACATACGCCAGCTTAATTTTATTCGTCCTTAGTCGAAAGACATCTGTTGTTATGTCCTGTTATTATTCTTACTGCATTTGTGTAACATTGTTCGTTTTTTTCGTCTTTGTTTTGTGTACATTCGCTACTTTCTTCCAAGGAATCTAATGCTCTCAGCTTAGTTTTTCCTTGGGGCTGGCCAGATTGGAGCAATATCGAGAATAACCAGATGAAATTGCAAGGATAATCTGGATCTCGACTGAAGAGAGAAAACGCCGAATGACCTGTCCGTGTTTTCTTTGTATCGTCTATCTGGATGTTTTGTCCCTTTCTTGTATTACTTAAGTGTCTGACTGTTTTGCGTTCTTGTCCCATTCTGTATATATATATATATATAT
>NC_068996.1:41841458-41843158 GCF_001194135.2 Octopus bimaculoides | reverse complement strand
ATATATATATATATATATATATATATATACAGCATATGCTGTATAAAATTGCAAAATAAGAGGAAATATATTTTGAAGATGAATAACTTTCCATATTCTATATCATTATAATTATTGCTAAAATATACTCCAGACAATATTACCGTTCAGTGAAGCGAACACGGAATTACCCATCGGAGGAATTTACAGAGTGACTGACAACTAATAGTAGTCATAGATGTTAAATACTGATCGATGCGATTAGCCGTAACCCGGGACATAACTGAGAGCCACCATAGTATCCGCCCGGATGATATGTCTTTCTATTTTTAGAATACGTCTTACTTTTCTTTTTACAAGCGATGCCTGTGCACGATAATTTTTATAGTGGAGAAAAAACTTTGCAAAAATAGAAACCCGCTTTCTGAACATAGACAACATAAACTCGAAAAGAACTAGTCTATATTATCGAATATTGTCAGTAGGCCTAAAAACGCGCACCTGGACACCAACTCAGATATTTCCTCGTCTCTGTGCATACAAACATGCATACATACACATGTACACATATTGTTGGATGGCCGTTGACTGCTCATGAGCCCTTTCTCCATTTAACAGGTCTTATTTTTCGTCCTACAGGGTGTCCAACAGTCACCCTACTCACCAAGCAAGCTTGATGGAGTTGCTACTTTAGTCGCTGATGACCCGACCTCACAACAGCTTGTACTGGGTTACATGTTACCAGTAACGCCCATATATGTATGTATGTATGTATGTATGTATGTATGTATGTATGTATGAACGAAGGGTCTCAGTTATTGAATGCTGACCATGCAGTTGCACATGTTTATATTGGCCTGATATTTTTAAAGGAAAACTTACAGTCACCTTCATAGGCAAGGTTTCTCTTTTTATGGTACCGATGTTTCTCCAAAGGATAGGCTAAAGAAATTGATTAACACCACAGCTTGGCACCTATCGTCTCCGCTTTTGCTTGTGAAATGCAAAGAGCCGAAACGAACACACCTCACTCCGGCTTTCTAACAGTTTTCCACAATCAATCTCTCTGGATCAGTCGTTTCCCGTCTTTTTTTTTTCATTTTTCTTTTTGGTGTTAATCTTGGTGTAATAGCGTGGCTTGCTATTCAACATTCCAACGCCTATATTCGGCTATTTAGCACCCACCACATTGGCATCCCTCCTGAATAAATCGTTCTTGAACATACTCTTCAACATATTCCAACATGATATTTCTTTTCATCGATTTCAAATTGTCGAACTACTAAGATACAGGATATAAAAGGGTGTCCACTTAACACCCCCGGCCCAAGTAACACCAATGTTTAGACTTGCCTGAACATGAATAGAAGTACACTCCCCAAACCTCACAAACGTACACGGACGAGCATTTTCAGATATTTACACACATCATTCATTAGAAACTTAGGATGAATTTAAAGTTGTAATGTACAGTTTTCAAAGCTTCTGTTATTGAAATTTTGAGCAGATACAAATAAACCCTATTAGTCACTTTGCATATTGAAAGAAAAAGGGAGATTACACTGACATATTTCGTTGGCCATTCATCGGAAGACAAACTGGTTGCAAGAACTTTTGAAACCGCGAGTTAAACTAGTTCAAAACAGAATTTAGCTGTACTACCGTTTGTCGGTAACGTGTTTAAATAATTAAATATGTATTAATGTGTGGAGGCGCAATGG
>NC_068996.1:41840333-41841434 GCF_001194135.2 Octopus bimaculoides | reverse complement strand
ATTAAAGCCTTGGAGCATGTCATGACAGTTACATGTCTTTCTTGACCATTTATATAGCAAAACTTATTTTTAGGTTTTGCCTTTTACTCTCCTTAGATTAGATCTTAAATATCCATACACTTTGCATGGAGGAATTGGAAAACACTTGTAGAAAAAGCATTTCGATTAAGTGCAATTACAAATCGGATGTAAAGTGCAAAACGTATAAATATTCAAGATCTATGGAGAGTAAAATTAAAACCGGGTAAAAACGTTTGGTGTATATGTCTATATTTAATCCTAGAAACGTCGAAATATTTATAAAAGAAATATTCTTCCTGGGGCTGAAATTCATAAACAATCTTTTGATTTAATTGTTGCAAAGTGAGGATGATGAAGTCAAGGTACTTGAATATGTTTCATTTAGGAATCAAAGGTTTGATTTAGGCATCAAAAGTTTTTAAATGGACAAATCTTTAAAAATAAAGGAATATTTAACTTGAAATGCACAGAATTTAATATATGTAATGAGACAAATTAAACTGTTATTATGCAAATGAATGACAACACACTGGCAAGATAATTAATGAAAATGTAAAGAAAATATCGTTAGGTGGACACATAGTAACCTGTGTGCAAGAATGAAGCTAACTAATTTTAACGATGTCTCAAAAAATAATCGATTAGATTCAACTGCAATTCGAGAGAAAGCAATTTATTATGAAATATGATTTGCGATCAAATGTTTGATCATGAATTTTTCTTTTATTTATGCGCTCTTTTAAAGCCTAGCCAGGCTCATGGGCCCAGTTTCTCAGTTTCTATGGTGTATGTGCCCCACCCCAGTTGGATAGGACGCCAGGCCATCGCAGCGTTACTCAAGAAACAGGAAGAAAGAGTGAGAGAGAAAGTTAGGGTGACAGAGTACAACAGGGGTCGCCACCACCCCCTGCCGGAGCCTCGTGGAGCTTTAGGTGTTTTTTCGCTCAATAAACTGCGATCCTCCGACAGCGAGTCCGCTACCCTAACCACTGGGCCATTGCGCCTCCTCGTGGTCATTAATTAGTCATTGTAAATAATGCTACTTATGATTAAGCACATTTTAATGCAAAGATGTATGTT
>NC_068996.1:41838109-41839905 GCF_001194135.2 Octopus bimaculoides | reverse complement strand
CAATGAATGAAAACCAGTTGGAAGGGAAAATATATATGTGATGAATTATATGTGAAAATATTTGCGTGGTTATTTAATGTCTATACAGGACACAATAATCATTTCACCTGAGCCTCGTATTTTCTTCTTTACCTTTTTTATGTAACTTGTGTAGAAGTTGGAAGTTTCAACAACTTTTGACCTGTATATATATATATATATATATATAATACATATATGCAAATATATATGCGCATATGCATACATATATGTGTGTGTGTATATGTGTGTGCGTGTGTGTGTACCTGTGTGTGTACCTGTGTGTGTGTGTGTGCAGTCAATTCAAAATAATGAAATTCAAATAAGCGAAAAAAAAGATAATAATAATAAATAATGTGAGGACGTTCACAAGAAATGTATTAGCTTTGCGCTCAGCGAAAGGAGAGGGTTTGGCGTTTCGAGCATAATTCTTCGTCGGAAAAAAGAAAGAGAAAAGTCCAATGATAGAGAAGAGATCGGTGACCTTGATGTTCCTTATCAACAAAAGGAACCCCGAAACGTACAGAAAACGTTTATTCTATATGGGCATTCGACCACCGCGATAGTATACTTCAGTGTCAGTACAGATCATCGATTTATCAGCTGACATTACAGATATTTTAATTATGTTGTCTAATTTCAGTGCGGGCACGCCAACTTTCGACACTGAAACGGCACGACAAGGCATCATACCCTCTCCCAGAACGACAGCTTTTAACCATAGTCGCACATTAGCATCAGATACTCGTCGGAGCCGTGGAGATGCGGTAGCAACATGTTCCTAAATGTAGATCTTAGAATGGAACACGTTATTTATATGGTGCCTACACGATTAAAACGAGTCAATGACCAATAGTCGTTACACATCGATGCTTATCATTTGTGCTAGGAAAGCAAAGAAAGCGAACTTCGTTGAATTATTTTTAATTAAAACTAACATGATTGTAATAATTAAACTGACAACTAATGTCATCCTTTCGAATTTTGGCACAGGGCCAGCAGTCTTTGTGTGAGGTGTTAAATCGATTTTATCGAGGACAATACTTAACTTACATATTATTTTGCCAACCTCGGAAGTATGAAATGTAAAACGGATGTCGACGGCATTTGAACGTATAGAGCCAGAAGAAATGCCGTTAAGTATTCTGTTTGAAACGATAACGAATTTGCCAGAACGCTGCCTTTACTTCACATTTTTGGCACAAGGGTAATAATTTCAGAGGAGGGCTTAGTCGACTGCATCGGCTGCAATACAAGACTAGTGCATTGTCTTATCGACATCGGAAGGACAAAAGTAAAACGAATGTGACCTTAACAGAATTTGAACTCGGAATGTCTGTGTTGTATTACATGAAGATATTTTGATACTGCTTCTGCCACTTCCCCTCTCCAAACATCTCTTATCCTAGGACGCTGGCTGTGTCTCGGCAAGTGATTGCAACAAACGTGCAAATAATAAATAAATAAATAAATAAATAAATAATAATGATAATGATAATAATAATAATAATAATAATAATAATAATAATAATAATAATAATAATAATAATAATAAAAGACCTGGAAATAGAGGTAACTCGAATGTGGAATCTAAAAACAGAAACAATTCCTATCATAGTGGGTGCCTTAGGAATAATAAAAAAAATATTCAGACAAATACATAACAAAAACACCAGGACTTACAAATATATATAACATACAGAAAATTGCACTACTGCGCACTGCACACATCCTACGCAAAACACTTTCAATACAGTAACCATAAGAGCATCACAGCA
>NC_068996.1:41832747-41836261 GCF_001194135.2 Octopus bimaculoides | reverse complement strand
CTCTTTTTGCCGAACCGCTAGGTGACGGGGACATACACACACAAGCATCGCTTGTCAAGCAATGCTAGGGAGACAAACACAAACACACAAACATACACACACACACACACATATATATATATATATATATAGATATATACGACGGGCTTCTTTCAGTTTCTGTCTACCAAATCCACTCACAAGGCTTTGGTCGGCCCAAGGCTATAATTGAAGACACATACCCAAGATGCCACGCAGTGGGACTGAACCCGGAACCAAATTTGGTTGGTAAGCAAGCTACTTACCACACATACGGGATACGGATAGTTACCTCTCACCTCCTTCGCTACACAAGAAAGAAAGACAATTTTTTTTTTACAAAAGACTAACAATACAAAGTCAAAAGCTTTGTCCTATATTTTAAAAAAATGTAAACGTAAAAGGTGTTAATTTCAGTATCAGTTTCATAGCTTCGTTTTCGTCTGTTACCCACAGAGAAAAGAATGAAAAAAAAAAAAGGGAAAGTATATTTATATATATATACATACACATGCATTCATCTGAAGAGAGAGAGGGGGAGAAAAGAGAGGTAGCAATGAGGAGAGAGCGTGAAAGATTAAGAGAGTAATGAAGAAAGAAAAATAAAATGGCAGCAAAACAAGACAGAGACAGGTATGCTTAATAGACATGTCAGTCAGTTACTACGAAATAAATACGGCAAACTGATAGGGATCCCGTTTTGTTATTGAATGTAAACTGTCAAAATCACCACACCCACTCGCTTGACTGAAAAAAAATAAAAAGGAAAAAGAAATTAACTAAGAATAGAGAGAGAGATAGAGATAGAGAGAGATAGAGATAAAGAGAGATAGAGATAGAGAGAGATAGAAATAGAGAGAGAACCCGAAAGTGGAAGAAAAGAATGCATGAAGTTTATAGTTTAAACCTTCGTAAGACAGATGAAAAGAGGTGGAAAACGGTTTTGGTTAGAGAAAAGAAAGTGAAGCAAAACAATGAAACATAGAAATGGAGAAATAAAGCAAATCACGAAATAAAGAGATGAATATATAAAAATAAAAGCAGATGGTTGATCGACATCATCAAAGTATGTGTTATGCTTAGTTAATGTTTGCGCTTATGACCTCTCATTAATCGTGGGTCCGTAATGGTCGGAGATTTGCGTGTGTGTGTGTGTGTGTGTGTGTGATACGTGTGTGTGTGTATGTCGGATACGTGTGTGTGTGTATGTGTGACACGTGTGTGTGTGTCTGTGTGATATGTGTGGGCTGGCGTGTGTGAAAACGCTTGGCGTTTTGCTATGAAAACCAATGTGGTCAACCGTACAAACTGTAAGAATCTCTTCCCCCCACCTCTACGACATTATCATCATCATCATCGTTACACCATCACCATCGCTGCTACCAGCAGAACTGCACCCACCGTAATCTTCCTCCTTCTCTTCTTCCTGCTCCTCATCTTCATCGTCATTATCATCATCATCATCATCTTCAGCATCAGCACTACAACCAATATCCAATGAAGGTGAACTTAATTATATGGAAATGAAACACAGAAAGTGCAAATTATGTGCACAATAGAAAAATGTGGGTTGTCAACGCCCATAGAATGAATCTCTGTTTACTCCACAAAGGCCACAAAATGAGCTTTGTTGCGTGTGCAAAGAGAAAGGTAATGAGACTGTTCGTGCATCCACAGAAAGCTCGGCTTTACGGATGGTTGCTTAAGGACTTCCTGCCCGGAACCGCTGTAGAAGCTGCTGCGGCTAAAACAACAACAGGTTACGGGGTTTGTTGCAACCTGGATATCATAAGTCGCAGCTCTGGGAACAAAGTAAGAAATTGCCTTGCCCTCAGTATAAAGAACTGGCAAAGATGCCCCAGAACACTCCACTGGTCCTTAAGAAGCGCCTCTATCCCCGTTTGTCCAGTGAAGGGGAAATGAAAAACTAGAAGTGTGTGAAAGTATCCGAAGACAGCAGAAAAGGCAAGAAAAGGGTAAACAAAACGTCCTTCCCAAAACACCTCGGGAGACAGCTTCACTCCTGACGCCGGCTTCAAGCGTTTACGAGATCGAGTAAACGCCAAACTTATAGAGGGCGATGTCTTCGAAGCTGTCAGAGTAGTCGCTTCTGACGACACGGTCTTCTATTCTGCTGAAGAGATCCTGGCTGCCATTCAGCTCAAACATCCTGAGCTACCTACAGACCTCTTCACGCGCTACACGGGGCCTGTGAGAAAGACATCCTCTATGCTATGAGGTCTTTCCCTGCCAGTAGCACCGGATGTGTCGACGATGTCCGAGCCGGCCACCTCAAAGACTTGTCCTTAATGATGAAGCCGGGAGCTACCTGCTGACTGCAATAACGGCATTCGTTAACAGATTCGTTCACGGCACCCTGAACACTTATACCCGATTCCTCTTCCTTTTAGCCAGCTTAATCGTTCTCAGGAAGAAGGATGAGGACATACGCCCCATTGCTGTGGGCATTGTTTTCCGGAAGCTCGCAGCCAAAGGTCATCTGCAGTTCTGTCATACCCAAATTAAGTGAGGAACTCAACCCAGTCCAATTGGGGATAGGCGTAGCCAGTAGGTACGAGGAAGCCACCCATGCAGCTAGAAAGTTCTTCAATAACTGTCCTCCTGAGCCGACATCGAGCGATTCCTAACAGTTCATTGTCAAACTTGACATTAAAAATTATTTCAAGTATCTGCGCCATGGCATCTTGCTCCAGGCTTGTCTAAGCCGTGCTCCCTCTACCCGCCCGTTGCCTTACCTATCATAGGGCTCCGAGCATGCTCGTCTCCTCAGTTAAGGTCGTACCATCTTTGACTGGTGTTCAACAGAGTGATCTATTAAGCCCTCTCTTATTCACTGTCGGAGTGAACAGCATTACTCGGAGCATCACGGCTCCTTTCAACGTCTAGCACCTACATGATGTGATGATAGGTGGGCCGGTAGAAATTGTCAACAATGAATTGTCAACAGTGAATAAGAGAGGGCCCAATGGATCACTCTGTTGAACACCAGTCAATGCGGAACTACCTGCTCTTGGATGTAGGCTATATAATCTATTTCTGCCTGTTATCTTAGGTGCATATGTTTGCGTAGATACAATACATTTGTATAAACACCTGAAATATTTTGGGGTGTTTCCAAAACAGAACAATGTAAACCGAGTTGCGTCTTTACATTCCAGTGGATTCCTCTAACAGAGAATAATTGTAAAACATTCCGAAGGGTCTCCACTTGACTTATCCAAAATGAACATATTTACATAGTTGCATATACTCTTTTACTGGTTTCAGTCATTTGACTGCGGCCATGCTGTAGCACCGCCTTCTAGTTGAAGAAGTCGACACCGATGACTTATTTTTTTGTACGCTTGGTACTTATTCTATCGGTCTTTTTTGCCGAACTGCTAAGTTAAGGAGACATAAACACACCAACATCGGTTGTCAAGCGGCGGTAGTGGGGGGACAAACACACACACACACACACACACACACACACACA
>NC_068996.1:41823893-41832692 GCF_001194135.2 Octopus bimaculoides | reverse complement strand
TATATATATATACGATAGGCTTCTTTCAATTTCCGTCTACCAAATCCACTCACAAGGCTTTGATCGGCCTGAGGCTATAGTAGAAGACACTTGCCCAAGGTGCTACGCAGTGGGATTGAATCCAGAGCCATGTGGTTGAGAAGCAAGCTTCTTACCACACAGCCATTCCTGCGCCTAGCTTCTTACCACACAAAAACATAAACACACTCATAAAAAGTAATCACACACATTTGTGTGTGTTTGTTAAAAAGAGACACTAATAGCCATTGCATAAATGCAAGTGTATACACACGCACACACATATACACATCAACCTTAATACAAATATTCGCTCATACACATAAGTCATGAAAGTATGGAAATGTCTTGACTCGAACACAACCTTTTTGAGACTTTGTTAACACAGTGTTCCAATTCTGCAAAAAGCTTAAATATATATTTTAAGAAATAGATGCAACATGCATAAATATCCGTAAATCAATACATGCGATTGCACTTTGATGATTTACGTTTGAAGGAGGTAGCCACCAAATACTCCAATGCGCACATACATACATACATACATACATACATGATGATGGCTGCCCCTCGTTATCAAATATGGTCATTGCACGAATCTTAACGGTGCTGTGATCGAATGTGACTTTTTAGCCCAGCCAAAGATCTACAATGTCTTGCACAGAATTGGCAACCAAAACCTTTACTGGCATACATACATACATACATACATACATACATACATACATACATACATACATACACGGAGAAGTGCTAAAAAGTTCCTGGCTTTAAGGGTTTCGCGAAAGGCCTGATTGGTGGTTCAGGCTTCCGAATTTTTTTAAAGGGCTTAGAAAAACTGAAGGATCACAGCAATAAGTGTATGAATCTGAGAGGGGAATATTTTGAATGAAATCATAATTAACTGATCCTCCAGTATTTTCTTTTACCCAAAGTCAGGAACTTTTTCAATACCTGCCCCTGTATATGTGTGTGTTTATGTATGTATGTATGTATGTATGTATGTATGTATGTATGTATGTATGTATGCATGCATGTATATTTATATATATATATATATAAACATATATATATTTATATATATACATATAGATAGATAGATAGATAGATAGATACACAAATAGACAGATAGATAGAGATAGATAGATACATACATATACGTGCATATATATATTTACATCTGTCAGACCTTGATGACTGCCATGAGGCGGGAAAGTATACTAGTCCTTATATATTTAATACTCTATATTTAATACTCAATATTTCATATATTCAATAAGACATTCAATACTTCATTTCATTTTACTATTTATATTATATATTCCATATTCTATATCCCACATTAATTTTATAAGAATATAAATAAAACATAAAAAAAAAACAGACAGAGTTGGAACTCTTAAATTATATATATATATATATATGAAGTGATGCTTAAAAGTTCCTGGCTTTAAGAATATATCTCAAATGACCTGGCTGGAGGTCCAAACTTCCGAGTTCTTTCACAGGGTTTAGAAAAACTGAAGGACTACTGCGATAAGTGTGTGAATTTGAGAAGAGGAATATGTTGAATAAAATCGTAATTAACTGATCATCCTGTATTTTCTTTTACCTAAAACCAGGAACTTCTCAGTACTCTCTCGTATATATGTACGTTTGTAAATATGTTTGTACGCATGTGTGCATGTGTGTATGCTCACGCGCGTGTGTGTGTGAGCGTGTGTGTATTTGTATGTATATGTAGAAACAGTGTCACACAATCGTCCATATGTCCATTCACGCCTGCGCAGTCTTCTGACACCTTTAAACTGAGCACCATATCTTACTCTATTTCACCATAATCTACCCATTGTAAAGGAGTTCAAGTTATGATAGATTGACGGACATATTTTTCACCATACGACAATTAACACCAGTGGTTATTTAAACAAACAAACAAAACAACCCATTGTGCCACCGTATCACATTTTACTAACTTTGTCAGTTTATCTCTCCATAGCTTTCGACACACTCCGCCTACATCGTCTTTCCTTTTACCATTTATTTCTTAATTTCTCATCTTGCTTTTTTTTTTCCTTTTTTTTTTTTGCATTTTTTGTTTTGTTGCTTTATAATCCTTTACTGTTTCGTTTCGTTTCGTTTGACTGCTGTTACTTTCAAAATTCCTCCTTCCTTTCTCACATGTCATCGATGTCATTCATTCTCATGTCCTTCTCTCGAAACGCGCGCACGCGTGCATATGATTTGCTTCTCTTTGCAGTTTTTTTTTTGTAGCTATGTGGTATAAAGCTTTGCTTCCCAGCCACATGGCTCCGAGTTCAGTCCCACTGCGTAGCACCTTGGCCAAGTGTTTTCTACTATTGCCTCGAGCTGATCAAAGCCTTGTGAGTGGATTTGATGGACGGAAACTGAAAGAAACCCATCGTGTATATATGTGTGTGTGTGTGTGTATGTGTATGTGTATGTGTGTGTGTGTATCTGTGTTTGTCACCTCGAACATCGCTTGACAACCGATGTTGGTGTGTTTCTGTCCTTGTCCTCGTAACTTAGCGGTTTGGTAAAAGAGGCCGATAGAATAAGTACTAGGCTTACAAAGAATGATTCCTGGGTGGTCGATTAGTTCGACTAAAGACGGTGCTTCAACAACGCCGCAGTCAAATGACTGAAACAGAATAACTCTGGAAGCCTCTATGTGGTCATTCGATCTCCTAGAAATAACAGTTAAGTTTGCCTCAAATCACTTTCTATCGTCATAATGAAGAACACGTAGATCTAAAGAACTCTGCTAAACCTCTGAATTATACATATTTCTAAACTATAGCATAATATTTAAATCGTCCTTATGTTGCTAAGAATATTGGTTTACTCATTGAGGGATTAGAGTGAAAAAGAAATAAATTAAACTGGAGTAAGAACGAAAAGTGTAAAAAGCAAACGAGAATATTCTTTTCTTCTTTAGGAACAAGGCCCGAAATTTTTTTGCGGGGTGGGTGGGAGAACCAGTCGATTAGATCGACCCAAGTACTCAATTGGTATTTAATTTATCGAACCCGAAAGGATGAAAGGCAAAGTCGATCTCGCCAGAATCTGAACTCAGAACGTAAAGACAGACAAAATACAGTTAAGCATTTCGCCCGGTGTGCTAACGTTTCTGCCAGCTCGCCGCTTTGTGCAAATAATTAAATTATAATATTCTTTTCTACTCTAGGCACAAGGCCCGAAATTTGGGGAAGGGGGCCAGTCGATTAGATCGACCCCTGTACGTAACTGGTAGTTAATTTATCAACCCCGAAAGGATGAAAGGCAAAATCGCCCTCGGTGGAATTTGAACTCAGAACGTAAAGACAGACGAAATACAGCTAAGCATTTCGCCCAGCGTATTGAACGTTTCTTCCAGTTCACCGCCTCAGTAAGCTAAAATATTAGCAGTCTTTTCTTTTTAGTTAAATACAAATTAAATAGTCATTAATAACATTAAAAAAAGTAATATTAATTCAAAATTAAATAGTAATGATATTTTTTCTGACTGTCCAGCTGTTCTCAACCGGGGTCCGTATAATCCCTGTGGATCCATTTAAGATTTTGGTGGTTCACATTGCAAAACAGTAAATTGAAGATCCACAATAGTATTTTAAAGGCCCTTGAAAACATTTTGCTTTAGATGTATGTATTGGTATGTATTGCAAAAAACAACTAGATTTCTTTCTCTAACATTTTACAGAGTTTCGACTACACAAGGGAATGCGTGAAAAACAAAGCAAGAATTTTGAAAGAAGTTTCTATAAAACTAGCTTTTAAACATCGAATGGCTATGAAGGGCGGGGCACCAGAATAAAATTGTAACCAAAGGAGTCCATAGATAAAATAAAAATGGCTGAGAATGCTTGGCTTAAACTGTAGTGTATGAATAACGCTACTAGAGATTCTTTTTGTTCGTTCGAATGTTATATGCATATACTATTGTTTTTGTTGGCACTCCGTCACTTACGACGTTGAGGGTTCCAGTTGATCCGATTGACAGAACAGCCTGCTCGTGAAATTAACGTGCAAGTAGCTGAGCACTCCACAGACATGTGTACCCTTAACATAGTTCTCGGGGATATTCAGCGTGACACAGTGTGACAAGGCTGGCCCTTTGAATTACAGGCACAACAGAAACAGGAAAGCTGTGGTGAAAGAGTACAGCAGGATTCGCCACCATCCCCTGCCGGAGCCTTGTGGAGCTTTTAGGTGTTTTCGCTCAATAAATCCTCTCACAACGCCCGGTCTGGGAATCGAAGCCGCGATCCTATGACCGCGAGTCCGCTGCCCTAACCACTTGGCCATTGCGCCTCCAGATATACTATGTACAACAGCTAATTAAAATCGGAATTTGTTTATCTAAATCGCATTGTATTTTAAGCGTTTTCATTGACGTTTGCAATAGACTTTTTCTATATTTCGTATGTGTATTTCGTGTGCAAGGTTCTTGATGTGGATACGTGTGTTGAAAGAAATACAAATTAAATTTTCTATATTGTTATTTATCTTGCTCATTCTCCCTCTTCAACACGCATTTCTAAGCCTTCGCGTTCTCTTTCATCCTGTTCCTATTGAACATCCTTCCCATCCCTCCACTCTCTCTATTGATCTCATTTACTTACATTCGTCCTTCCAGTTATCCTGCCTATATCTCTAAACCTCATCCAGTTGTGAGACTACGGTTCGTGTGTTCCAGGGTTTTGTGGAGTGTTGAATTGCTTCTTAGCCTCAAATTGTTCCAGGGTCTACTTTGACCCCAGTGTAGCAGCACCTGTCAACCTCCCAGTCAAGTCTGAAGGGCAAATGGAGATCGTTAGGGAAGGGGGAACCCTTCTGAAGGTAGAAAAATCCTGAGGAAAAATCGAGAGACGGAATCCCTGAAGCAGTTCTGGTAATTTCTGCGACAACGCTGGGGCCTAATTGTAACGATTGACCCGTTCCACTAGATCCATCAGTGGCGTGCGGAGTGGAGACACGCAACATACCGTAGTACTTGGACTCTGCCAGACATCCTATAATGGACCATCAGGACCTTCATCCATGGTCATTAATAAAAATCGGAGGCCAGATGCCTTTCGACTAATCAGTTTTTTAAGTTGTTTTTTTCTATTTGAATTAAATGCAGTCACAATCTTTATGCAGCTTTGAAGAACTGTAGAGATAGGGAACCAAGAGTGCATTCTTTAAGAGATTGCTCTCAATAAAATACATGTCCACATTCATACAAACGACAGACTTTCTCACGATTTCCGACGATCGAATTTCTCTCATGAAGCTTTAGACGTCTTGCGGCTGTCTTAATGCAGGGCTGTGGGTTTGGATTCGAAACCTCATCTCGTAAAGTGATTGTTTTAATCATCAACTCGGTGAGATGAGGCAGTTTCCAATGGGCTCTGGCTGCGCATCGGTTTTATAAGCCAAAATTATTTCCCGCCAGATACTCAGTTGCTCAATCATCAGTTTAATGACCTCAGAAATATCACTGGCACAATGTGGACGAGAAAGATTAGGGTATCAGATGCATGCAACCGAATGAACTCAGTTAAGATTAACTAAGAACGGTTTTGACGATGAGGAATGTTTAAACAGCTCGATTGATGGATCTATATATCTTGGAGGGAGGATGAGTGACCGTCAGACCAGTGTGCAGCAGAATATGTACTCAGTTACAGAGGTTAGAGGGGACTACTTACGTATGAAAATTATCGGGCAATCACTCTGAAATCACATGAAATTAAAGTACTTTTCATCATCAACCTGGAACCTTTGAAGCCGTCCCTGGAAAAAGAAATAGCTGAAGAACAGGCTAGCTTTAGAAGTGGACGTGACACAAGAGATCATCTACACAATTTCCGCAGAATTTTAGAAACAACAATATACAAGGGCACACAACCTTACAGCTTTTCTTTACTACATCGACTACAGAAAGGCTTTGACAGTGAAAACTATAGCCGCATGTGTCACAACATATCGACATTCCGAAACATCTCTTTAGGTATCTCATCAAGCAGCTTTACATTCAGCAAGAGTCCTGCATTGGAATAAATAATCCTTCCTACTGTAGACACAAGGTCTGAAATTTGAGGGAAGGAATTAAGTCAATTACATCGACCCCAGTGCGTAACTGGTACTTATTTAATCGAACCCGAAAGAATGAAAGACAAAGTCGACCTCGTCGGAATTTGAACTTAACGTAGCAACAGACGAAATACCGCTAAGCCTTTCTGAGAGCTTGAAATAATTACAACACAGAAAAGGTCAAAACTGGGAAAGGAGTTTGTCAGGGCTATATTCTTTCTCCATGCTTGTTCAACATTTACACTGTGTAGATAATGCGGTTAGCTATACAGGTAAAAAATGGCTTTACGATACATGGCTTGCATATTTCTAATCCAAGGTATGCAAACGATACCGTTCTACTTGCCAAGTTTGAAGCTGAACTACAAGAAATGACTGGGTCGAGAATGTGACAAATGTGCATTATCTTTTATCTCAACCATAAGAAAATAAAAGTCAAGGTAGAAGGAAAAGGGTGGGTAAACGTTAACATCAAACAAAGCAGTGAGGGGCTCGAACCGGTTGAATTCTACAAGTATGTTGGAGCCTGACGAACCCACATATATGAAAGAAATTAGGACAAGGTTAACCATGGCAAGAATGACCATAAAAAAACTTAATTACATCTGGAGCAGCAAAAGTGTCCTAAATTATGAAGAAGACTATTGTGAGTGCTCGTTTGGCCTATAGGCATTTATGGGCTCTGAGCAATAACCATGGCTCAAACATTAAGCATGGACTCTGAGCAATAAGCATGAGCTCTGGACAATAAGCAAGGACTCTGAACAATAAGTATGAGCTCAAATAATAGGCATGTGCTCAAACAGCAAGCATGGGTTCGTTTGGCCTATAGGCATTTATGGGCTCTGAGCAATAATCATGGCTCAAACAATAATCATGGGCTCAAATAATAAGTATGGACTGAACGATAAGCATTGGCTCTGAACAATAAGCATGGGCTCAAACAATAGGCATAAGCTCAAACAATAATCATTGGCTCTGAACTATAAGAATGGGTTCAAACAATAGGCATGGACTCTGAACAATAAGCATGGGCTCAAAAAATAGGCATAAGCTCAAACAATAAGCATTGGCTCTGAACTATAAGAATGGGTTCAAACAATAGGCATGGACTCTGAACAATAAGCATGGGCTCTGAACAATAAGCATGAGCTCTGAACAATAGGGATGAATGCTAGACAATAAGCATGGGTTCTGAACAATAGGAATGGGCTCAAACTATAAGCATGAACACGAACAATAAACATGGGCTCTGAAAAATAAGCATGAACTGTGAACAACAAGCATGAAATCTGAAAATAAGCTTGGGTTCTGAACAATAAGCATGGGCTCAAACAATAAGAGTGAACACCGAACAATAAGTATGGGCTCTGAACAATAAGCATGGGCACTGAACATTAAGCATGAGTTCTGAGCAATAAGCATGAGCTCTGAGCAATAAGCATGAGCTCTGGGCAATGAGCATGAGCTCTGGGCAATGAGCATGAGCTCTGAAGAAATTTGAAGAGAACATAATCAATGCGATCGAAATGTGGGTATATTGGATAATGTTACGAGTCTCTTACAAGGATCATTAGACAAATGAATGTGTAAAATGCAGGTAAAATGCGACAACTCCTGAACAGTGAAAAGGCTAAAGTTCAGCTTATAAAATCTCACTAAGAGATGAGAGTAGTAACTATACTGACAAATAAAGTTAGTCGCTATACGGATAAGTAAAGCTAAAACGTTAGTAACATCGAATAGCCATATTGATGTGCTTATTAACTTTACCTTTTCATCTAGTATGGCAATATTTGATGAAGCATCGATAAATTAAGTACCAGTTGCGTACTAGGGTCGATCTAATCGACAGGCCTCCTTCCTAAAAATTTCGAGCCTTGTGCCTAGAGTAGAAAAAATCATTAAGGTGGCAAGCTGGTAGAAACGTTAGCACACCAGACGAAATGCTTAGCGCTATTTCGTCTGTCTTACAGTTCTGAGTTCAAATTCCGCCGAGGTCGACTTTGCCTTTCATCCTTTCGGGGTCGATAACCTAAGTAACAGTTGCATACTGGAGTCGATCTAATCGACTGGTCTCCAACCGATAAATTTCAGGTCTTTTGCCTAGAGTAGAAGAGTATATTTGATGAAACAGAAGTCTGGAAAGGATTGTCATGGTAGGAAGAGACGAGGCAGTAGATCAAGAGGCAGGCAAAGAATGCAGGCAAAGAATGCAATACCAAGAGTTGGTGGGAAAAAAGTGCAAGGCAGATGGAGAACTCAGGCTTAATTCGAAAGATTCTCATTGTAGTATCATCTGTACTCTGCAGGCGTTCAATACATGATGACAACAACGATGTCTTAAGTGGGTATGTTTTTTCTTCTAAGTATTGTATTTCTTTGTGAGCGACAGCGTCTTTGGATATAAATTCTGAAATAAGGGTGTGATTTATTTGACAGCATTTGCCTTCCGATAAAACGGTAGCTTTATACTTAACGTCTTGTTCTTGATTATTGGTTTACGCAGACTGGACTGACATGGTCTTAAACAACTAAAGCAACGATAGCAACAATAAAAACTTAGAATGCACGTTGTTCAATTATGTCACCCACTAATTTTTCTTTTTTCAGATATTGTACTGAGTTAAAATACTATTTCACGCTTTCTTAATACCCGCCAAGACATTATATATATATATA
>NC_068996.1:41822114-41822912 GCF_001194135.2 Octopus bimaculoides | reverse complement strand
TGTGTGTGTGTGTGTGTGTGTGTGTGTGTGTGTGTGTGTTCGTGTATAATACATTATAACTGAAAGGCTCCCATTTCCAATACTCAGAGTTGCTCGATTATCAGCTGATCAACAGAGCCTCTCTTACTTTTGAATATTCTTTGAAATATGAAATGAAAGTTTGAAAGAATCGTTTATCACTTTACGTGAATCAAAAGATACCTGTATCTCTCGCTCTTTCTACATTCACTCATCTTTTATTGAAACATTTGCTCGACAATACTTCCCTCTCTACTCTCACTTTCCTTTTCAAGTGATACTTGAAGAAGTTGATGAAATATTAACCAGAGAGGAAATTGTTTGTCTCTAGACCTTTCAGACGCGTCCACCATACACATTCTTTCGTCATAGTCACAAGTACGTTGAAATTGGCTCTTTCTTCCCGTTTGAAGGAAGTAGGTACAGCAATGTTCACGATAGACTCGGCTGATAAACCGACTCGTCCCACACGCGATAGCAGTCGTTCGACATAAGCCCACAGGTCGGAAATGGTTGGACACTGTACGAGTGCGTGCAGAACGGTTTCGTCGCACTGACTGCATCTCAGACAAGTCGACCTGGTGTTTCTCGAGCCATGCCTGTAAAGCGAATCTTGAACGGGTAGTGCTTCTCGATAGCACTGCCAGGCCAGGGATCTCTGGAGGTTGTCCATAGGTCTCGGCCCGAAAGTCGTCTTGAACAGGCGGGTCAGGTATTCCTCGTCGACGCACAGGTTCGCCAGGAAATCGTCGTCGTACTTAACCTCCACTAATCCCCTAT
>NC_068996.1:41819885-41821387 GCF_001194135.2 Octopus bimaculoides | reverse complement strand
TAGTGTCTCGCCGACAAGCTCGATCTGGTCGTGACTCGACACTATATCGGTGACGTCGTCCGCGTATGCGGACACGCTCGTCCTGCATCCCAATTCTCATGGGATGCCCCTCAGCGTCGCCAGCTTCCGCAGTAGAGGCTCGAGGGACAATACGTACAGAAGCGACGAGAGGGAGCATCTCTGACCATGAAGGATTTGAACCGGAATTTTGCAGAGTTTTTAATTTTTTTAAACATTTTTTTGCAATTGTCTGATAATACAGACATAGACTTGCCCAAATACATCAATAAATTAACATTGATATTTTTTTTCACCGTTGTTACAATCATCTGAAACGGAACGGTCAAAGTGCGATATTCTAACAAGCAGCTGAAACTGCTTACAATATCAACGGAACGTTTGGTGAGGAAATGATCAGTGATTGGTCAACTCGAAAATAGTTTAAACGATTTCACAATGAAGACCTGAGCCGCGAAGATCGTGAGCGTAGTGGACACCCATCTGTCATCGTTGACGGTTAATTAAAGACCGTCATTGAGAAAGATCCACCTAAAACCACTCGAGAACTAGCAAAAGAACTTCAAGTTAGTCAGAAAACTGAAGGCAACCATTTACATGCGATCAGAAAATCAAAAAATCTCGACAAATGGGTACCACACGATTTAAATGAAAATCAGAAAATGCACATATATAAAATTTGCTCATTGCTTCTTCTCCGTAACCAGACCGATCCATTTCTCAACAACCATATTGTTACTTGTGATGAAAAGCGGATTCTGTACAATAATAAAAAAACGTTCTTCGCAGTGGTTGGACCAAAATGAAGCACCGAAAACCTTCCTTAAATCTGAGCTCTTCAAAAAGAATGATATGGTGAACTCTTAATCGTGTACTGCTGAACTCATCCGCTACAACTTCTTAAAACCCGGAAAAACCATTACTGCAGAAGCATACTGTTATAAAATTGCTAAAATGAATGAATAACTGCTACTCCTCCATCCCAGACTGGTCAACAGAAAAGGGCCAATCATTCTTCTTGACAATGGTCGACCACAGAAGTTGAGGGAACTTGGCAACGAAGTTCTACCCCATCCATCTTATACCCCAGACCTTTCTCCTACTGACGACCACTTTTCCAAGCACTTTGATGGTTTCCTGCAAGGGAAGTTCAAAAATCAAACCAATGCTGAAAGTGCATTCAAAGAGTTCATCAGTTCCAGAACTCCAGAGTTTTTTCTGACCGGAATATATAAACTTGTATCTCGTTGGCAAAAACATGTTCATTATAATGGTGCTTACTTTGATGAATAAAATTTCCGCTTTGTTGAAATATATTGTGATGAATTTCATGTTTCAAAATGTTGCTTGCTTCTTACTTAGCCTGATATATGTGTTATTTCTTTACTACCCACAAGAGGCTACACACAGAGGGGACAAACAAGGACAGACAAACGGATTAAGTCGATTATATCGACCCCAGTGCGTAACTGGTACTTATTTAA
>NC_068996.1:41817137-41818173 GCF_001194135.2 Octopus bimaculoides | reverse complement strand
CACACACACACACACACACTATTAAATTGAAATCGAAAAGAATTTTTTTTTAATTCACAACTTGTTTCAGTTCTTGCTTGTCTATATTATCACCACTGTCTGATGAAGTCACGTGAAATCTGAGGAGCGGATTGTGAAGTTATTCTTGGCATTAGTGAAATAGTATATTATTCTGTGTTCGGTATTCGAGTAATACTTTTTCCACTTAGCTTTGCCCCGATGTGCTTACTTCTGTGTGTATGTGTGTGTACATGCTTGTGATATGCATGTAATTAGGTGCCTACGTCAGTGTGTATATGCGTGCGTGTGTGTGTATGCGCGTGTGATTTCAGTTCCTAGACCAGGTTCTTGTGCAAAACACATCATCTCACGTTGCCCTGCAATCACTTCGACACCGGACGCGTGGTACGCCATACACGTGTTCAGGTAACATCGATTTGATGACGACAGTGATCCGGTGTTCAGTACATATATTTGATCTCTATAAACAAATCATTTACGCAGGCCGTTCAGAAAAAAAAAAAAAGAGCTGAACGTTCATACGTGGTCTTCGACGGGAAAGCCCTTCATATATATCGATCATATACATAGTAGAATAGAGTAATACACTAGGAACTCTGACTCTATCATTCCTCACTAACTTCGGAATGGATACCGAGAGTTGGGGGTGGGAACCATAGAGCTAAAACTCACGGACAAATATATATAAACACAAACATAATGCTAGAAACACACATGTGTATAGGTGCAAGAGTGGCTGTGTGCTAATAAGTTTGCTTTCCAAACACATGGTTCCGGGTTCAGTTCTATCGCGTGACACCTTGGGCAAGTGTCTTCTATAATAGCCACGGACTAACCAAAAACCTTGTGAGTGGATTTGGCAGATGGAAACCGAAAGAAGCTCATCGTGTATATGTGTGCGTGCGTGCGTGCGTGCGTGCGTGTGTGCGTATGTGTGTGGCTTACCACCGCTTGACAACCGGTGTTGGTTTCCGTCTCTGTAACTTAGCAGTTCGGCAAAACAAACTGATAGAAT
>NC_068996.1:41809626-41817127 GCF_001194135.2 Octopus bimaculoides | reverse complement strand
GTGTGTGGCTTACCACCGCTTGACAACCGGTGTTGGTTTCCGTCTCTGTAACTTAGCAGTTCGGCAAAACAAACTGATAGAATAGCGAGCTGGCAGAAACGTTAGCACAGCGGGCGAAATGCTTAGCGGTATTTCGTCTGCCGTTGCGTTCTGAGTTCAAATTCTGCCCAGGTCAACTTTGCCTTTCATCCTTTGGGGGTCGATTAAATAAGTACCAATTACGCACTGGGATCGATGTAATCGACTTAATCTCTTTGTCCTTGTTTGTCCCCTCTGTGTGTAGCTCCTCGTGGGCAGTAAAGAAATAAGAAATAAGAATAAATACCAGACTGAAAAGAATGGAAAAAAAAAATACTGGAGTAGATTCATTGGACCCAAAATAAAATTCTTCAAGGCGGTGCCCCAGCATGGTCGCAGTCTGATGACTCGAACAAGTAAAAGATAAAATGTAAAAGAACAAAAAAAAAAAAAACGTATCGCGTGTGTCACGTTCAGATTTCCCCTCGACCAAGCTGGATTACTGACCTTTGCTTTTCCCATAGTTTCAGTTGATACCCACCTTCGCTCACACTCTGTTTCTCTGTCTGTCTGTTTGTCTGTCTGTCAGTGCATCTACTAGATTTTCTATCTACAGAGCAGCTTTTCTATCTTCTTATCTACATACATTTTTACCTATATACCTACCAACCCCCTACCTTCATATTGATTTACCTAACTTTCTTTTACAACCCGTCACCCTCCTGTCCTTCGTTCTTTCCTTCCTTCATCTCTACCTACCTACCTACCTACCTACCTACCTACCTAATACCTACCTACCTACCTGCCTACCTACCATACCCAACCTCCACCATCCTGTCTGCTTGCCCACCTATCTACCTGTGGACGTATGTATGTATATGTCTGGCTGTCATAAGATAGGTTAAGCTCAAACACATATTAAACACAGCCCAACAACAGCCTCAGCAAACACTCCTCACAACAACAGCAACAACGACGACAACAACAACAACAACAACAACATCAACAACAACAACAACAGCAACAACAACAACTCTTACTACTACAACACAAAGCAACAAAAAGTACCACCGCCGCCACCACCACCACCACCACCACCACCACAAGTGCGACAACAAGACCACCAACACCAACATTACCACTGTCACCAACAACACGACTCAAACAATGACAACAGCAACAACAACAACAATAATAATGTCACATAGTTATGCGTTCATATATTCATTTGCACAAACATTCACACAGATATTAGAGCGGCGGGCTATCTCTCTACAGAAACTTGCGTTAATCTGGCAGTTCAACATGCATTGTTCGGAGTTGAGGTGAAACCCTCCAAGTGAGTAGGAATTGACGCTTATATGTCTGACTTACAATAATAATAAGACCAGTTCTTGTTGTCCTGTTAAGTCGGGGTAAACATGATCACTGAAAAGAGTTTGGAACTAGCGTCGCCAGTTGGCAGCGAGGAGGTTTTCTAGATTATATATGTGTGTGTGTATGTGTGTCTTTGTGTGTGTGTCTTTGTGTGTGTATGTGTGTGTGTTTATATATACACATATATACATTTTTGTCATAAACAATTGTACAGATATATATTTATATGAATATATACATATATGTATATCGTCGTGGCACTCCGTCGTTTACGACGACGAGGGTTCCAGCTGATCCGATCAACGGAACAGCCTGCTCGTGAAATTAACGTGTAATTAAGTGGCTGAGCACTCCACAGACATGTGCACTCTTAACGTAGTTCTCGGGGGAGATTCAACGTGACACAGTGTGTGAAAAGGCTAGCCCTTTAAAATACAGGTACTACAGAAACAGGAAGAAAGAGTGAGAGAAAGTTGTGGTGAAAGAATACAGCAGGGTTCGCTACCACTCCCTGCCGGAACCACGTGGAGCTTTGAGTGTTTTCACTCAATAAACACTCAACACCTGTCTGGGAATTGAAACCGCGATCTCACGACCGCGAGTCCGCTGCCCTAACCACTGGGCCAATGCGCTTCCACTTACATGTGTGTGTGTGTGTGTGTGTGTATAAATATATATATATATATATGTGTGTGTGTGTGTGTGTATAAATATATATATATATATGTGTGTGTGTGTGTATAAATATATATATGTGCGTGTGTGTGTGTGTGTGTGTGTGTGTGTGTGTGTATAAATATATATATATATATGTGTGTGTGTGTGTGTGTGTGTGTGTGTGTGTGTGTATTCAAAGCCACATCCACACATATACATACCCGCACACACATACATACATATGAATCCCCATAAAGTTATAAATAAAAGCATAGAAATATTGGGCTGGAAACCACTTTTGCATAGAAAAAGTCGGAGGCTGCTTTTATTTATAGATTTATGTCTGTTTCGAGGCCTGATTAGCGCCTTTCGTCTATCTTTGAGTTCTGAGCTTAAATTCCATTGAGCTCAATTTTGTGTTTCCTCTTTTCTAGACCATTGAAATAAGTACCATTTACGCATCGTAATCGTCTAGCTACCTTCTCCAAAAGTCCATGCCCTGTGTCTATAGAAGAAAAGATTATTATTATTATTATTATTATTATTTATTTATTACTTCTGCCTTAGCGAAGGCGGAGGTATTGTTTTCAGTCGCGTTTGTTTGTCCGTAGACAAGATATCTCAAGAACCACAGACTGGATTTGGATGAAACTTTCAGGGATGTTTGGCCTCGTGACTGGCATGCACTGATTGATTAGATTTTGTGATCGATCCGGTACCGGACAAGGATTCTGGGTTATTTTTCCTGTTTTTTCACTTAATTTTAGAGTGCGGTCGGGTTTATTTTTAATATTCTCGTTTGTGAGAGCAGTCGAGTTTATTTCAGATATTCTCATTTTAAAATTCATCTTAGGCCAATCATTGAGAGGACGTTGGTGTTTGCGGTAGTTTGCGATCGCTGAGTGCTCTTGTTGTTGTTGTTGTTGCTGTTGTTGGTATTATTATTATTATTATTATTATTATTATTATTATTATTAAGAAGGCGGCAGAATCGTTAGCACGCTGTACGAAATGCTTAGCGGTATTTCGCAACGTTCTGAGTTCAAATTCCGCCGAGATCGACATTGCCTTTTATCTTTTTTGGGGGGGTTAATAAATTAAGTACCAGTTGCGTACTGGGGTCGATGTATCCGACTTAATTCCTTCCCCAAAATGGCTGCCCTTGAGGTGAAATTTGAAACCATTATTGTTATTATTAAGGTGGTGATCTGGCAGAATCATTAGCGTGTGGAATATAATACCGAGCGGCATTTACCAGCTGTTTACGTTTAGGGTTCAAATTCCGCCGATTTCGACATTGCCTTTCAGCTCTCTTCGGAGCTGACAAAATAAAATACTAGTTGAGTACTGGGTCAATGTGATCGACTAACTTGTTTCCTGCCACCCTTCCCTTGGGAAAAACGAAACAGAAAGAAACAAAAACAAAAACAGAAAAAAAAAACTGATGGTCTTTTGACTAAATTTGAAAGCATTATTAACGTTATGGTTTGGGATATATTTAACACTTTAACAATCAGATTATTCTATCAAAGATATTGAATTAATTATGTGATTGGAGCTTCGGGTCGTCGATTATGAGGTAGTGAGTTCGATTTCCGGATCGGACTGTGTGTTGTGTTCTTGAGCAAGACACTTTATTTCACATTGCTCCAGTTCACTCAGCTGTAGAATTGAGTTGCGACGTCAATGGTGCCAAGCTGTATCAGCCTTTGCCTTTCCCTTGGATAACATCGGTGGCGTGGAGAGGGGAGGCTGGTATGCATGGGTGACTACTGGCCTTCCATAAACAACCTTGCTCGGATGTGTACTTCGGAGGGGAATCTTCTGGGTGCAATTCCATAGTCAGTCATGACCTAAGACGGTCTTTTCTTTCTATCTGCCTGTCTGTCTATCTGCGGATGCAATTGTCTAGTGGAAAGAGAACAGTTATCCAGAATGTGGAATAATCTGAAGTATGACGCACTTGCCTGTGTAGGGCTTCGGATGGTCTTATTCTCTTATTTTGTTATGGATGTGAAATCGATAGGAGAAATTATCATCATTTATTGAAACTTCTAACAATGTTTGGAGAATTTTAATTGTGCTACATACGTAAGACACGAGTTTAATAGACAATGAACCCTTTATGTAAAAATTAAAAAAAACCGGGCCAGAGTTGTTTAGATATCCGTGTGCCAATCAAGAACGTGTGAGCAGTTGTGGTTCTTAAGTCCTAATGCTAGTCTTGATTGAACTGACCTATGATCAAAAGCGTTCCATCCGTAGTTATCCTATATTTCTTAGATCAAAGACTCCATTGTCCAATAAACCTTTCTTCAAGTGAGACTGATGTTTACTATTTAAAAGAAATTTACTTATATATTTAAATATTGTGTCCGTGGCCTAGTGGTCAGGGTGTTGCATTTGCGATTGCCAGATTGTGGGTTTGGTCTATGGGCCTGACGGCGGCTTGTGTTTCGGAGCAAAATACTTCACTTCACGTTACTCTAATGCTATGTAGGGACCGGCATGTTAAAGAATAGGCCAAACATTTCTTCTGCGTGTCGTAAAAAGTGACTAAAAAATGGCTAAGGTAGGATTTGCACTCCGATCGCGTTAAGATCCCTCACCTGCAAAGAATACCCAAAACAGACCAACGGGACGGAGGGTTGTCACCTAAGCGGCACAAAGATATCTTTGTTAGGAACCACCAACAAAAGGTGGATGCAGCGTATGCCCCAATACCAAACTAAAGACTAATTTAACCGAAAATTTTTAATGGGACTGCAACCGACAGAAAACACCGGTTTCAAAGAAAAACCCACGGAATCATAGTTTCTTTTGTACAATCGGAAAATCGGCTGCTACCACTACCTCTGGACATACATATGGTTGCTATTATGTTAAACTGTTATATGTCCAAATTTGACCAAATGCGTTTAATATTTAATTTTGCTTGCGATAGCCGGTTCTTTTGGTCAGACTATCGTTTCTCCAGCTACTTCAGATGCCAAGATATCAAAAATTGTCAAAGTGTAGAACAAAATTGTTAAAAGTGTTCTAAGTTCCACATACAACAGTTTTGCAAAAATATTTCTAAGACCGAAAATATCATACATGCATGGAGTTACGATTTTATGCACCCAACAAAGTATTATTGTTAAGCTGAAACTGTTGCTAATGTAAAAAGAATTGGAATGGTAAAACTATTTCTTCGTTTTCTGAAAATGCAACGTTTTGGACTTACGACACTTTTCCATAATACAAACGATATCTATTACTTCTAGCAGATCGAGAGACTCCTTAGAAACCCTCCTTTTCTTACTAATTGATACGTGAAAGATATTTTTCCAGGGAAACAAGTTAATTCTAAATTATTTTGATTATTAAACTACTGATCAAGGCGGTAAGCTAGCAGGATCGAAATGATTAGCACGCCGGGCGAAATGATTAGCGGCATTTCATACATCTTTACGTTCTGAGTTGCAATTTCCCCGATGTCGACTTTGCCTTACATCCTTTCGGGGTCGATAAAACAAGTAACAGTTGAGCACTGGATTCGATGTAATCGATTTCCCCACTTCATCGAACTTACTGGCTATGTGTCAAAATTTGATAGTCTGAGTTCAAATTCCGCCGGAGTCGACATTGCCTTTCATCCTTTCGGGGTCGATAAATTAAGTACCAGTGAAAACACTGGGTGTCGATATAACCAACTGGTCCCCTCCCCACAAATTTGGGGCCTTGTGCCTTTAGTAAAAAGCGTTATTATTAAGAAGGGAGTAAACTGGCAGAGTCGTTAGCACGCTGGACGAAATGCTTAGCAGTATTTCGCCCATTGTTACGTTCTGAGTTCAAATTCCGCCGAAGTCGACTTCGCTTGTCATCCTTTCAGAGTCGATAAATGAAGTACCAGTAAAACACTGAGGTCGATATAATCGACTATTCCAATCCCCCCAAATTTGTGTCTTTTGTAGAAAGGATTATTATCATTATTAAGACAGTAAACTAGCAGAATCCTTAGCACGCCGGGCAAAATGCTTAGCGGCATTTTGTCCGTTCTTATGTTCTGTGTTCAAATATTACCAAGATGACTTTGCTTTCATCCTTTTTGGATTGCACTGGGGTCGATGTATCCGACAGGCACCCTTCCCAAAATTTCAGGCCTTGTGCCTATAGTAGAAAGGCTTATTATTATTATTTTTGTTGTTGTTGTTAAGGTGGAAAGTTTGCAGAAATTGGCGCGCAGTGCAAAATGCTTAGCGCCGTTTTGTCCGTCTTTACGTTCTGAATTCAAATTCCGCCGACGTTGACTTTGCCTTTTCTCCTTTCGGGGTCGATGAAAATAGGTACCAGTTGAATACTGTACAGTCAATATAATTGGCTTATTCCCCTGCCCCGAACTTGCTGTCCTTATGCCAAAATATGAAAACTATTATCAGAAAAACCACTCAGACATTTTACATTTTTCCTCCCATAGACTAAAAATCTCAGAGCTCAAATATATATAGAAATTTCCCAAGTAGATGAAACTCCATACGAGAGAACAAACATCATCTTCTTCACCTTTTGAACGATGTTTATACACGCGTGTATTTTCATATACATCGTTCGATTCAATATCATTTGTTCCAAATTCTGCGTTGTGTAACAAGGATTATTTATGTTAACGTAAAACGTAGCTGTTTTCAGATTGTAAATATTTACAACACGTGTTCAGCGAACTTTAGTGTCTATCGAGAATGTTTTGTATTGTATTTCGGTTTAAAATATGTCATATATTAAAACTCGGTCTATTTGAAATTTATGTCGACATCTGTCCTTTTTATTTTTATAGACAACTCAGAATTCTGTTACCTTTTAATATCTTTTGACTGCTTTGCTCTGCTCTTCTCTTCCGTTGCTTTCGTTTCTTTTATTTTTTTTCTCTTTTCTTTTTCCTCCTATTTCTTTTTTTAGTCTTCTTCCTTTTCTTTTTCTTCCATCATCATCACCATCATTATCCCCATCGGCTTCGTCTCCTACTACTACTTCTACTATCGCGTTTGCCCGTACATTCCGTAACAGATCAATGCATGCCTCGTTCAATTTTTAAGGTGGAAAAACAAAAGTCTGTCATAGGGCATTTTATATTTCAGATTTTGTAAACATTAAATTTCTAGTCACTGCAGCAGGATTGCTCTTCTGGTGTAGAGATGAGAGATACAAGTCACATGTATGAAACTGATTAGGTGTCCAAAGACAAAGCAAAATTAAACCAGATTGTAAAATAAAGACAAAAGAGAACAAAAAAAAAAAGCGGAAGCGCAGCTGTGTGGTAAGGAGCTTGTTTCCAACCACATGGTTCCAGGTTCAGTCCCACTATATGACAACTTCAGCAAGTGTCTTGCACTATAGCTTCGGGTCAACCAAACCCTTCCGAGTAGACTTGGTAGACGGAAACTGAAAGAAGCCCGTTGTATATATATTA
>NC_068996.1:41808599-41809234 GCF_001194135.2 Octopus bimaculoides | reverse complement strand
ACACACACACACACACACACACACACACACACACACACACACACATATATATATATCTCTTCTATTTTCAGTTATTATAAATCTTCTACTGAGGAGAGACCCGGTTTCCAACAAAGATACAAGGCTCCATCCTTGTATGTATGCATGTATGTATGAGTGTGTGTGTGTGTATGTGTGTGTGTCTTAATGTCTGTGCTTGTCCCCCACTACTGCTTCACAACCGTTGTTGGTGTGTTTACGTACCCGTATCATAGCGGTTCGGCAAAGACGGCCGATAGAATAAGCACTAGGCTGGAGAAAAATAAAGTGTTAGGGTCGATTTGTAGTACTAAACATTCTTGAAGGCGATAAATTATCGTTCAGGCACGTGGCTGTCTGCAAGTGCATTGACGAGACTAACAGTGACCGAAATGCACCTAGGATTCTCAGTAGCCGCTATTGAAGCGAGTTTTTGCACCCACCGCCCGACATTTATTGCTTTTAACACAGTTCGTCCAAAGCAGATGCTATTTCAGGCTGAATGCCGCATACTCACTAGACTATCAACGGTGTGTGTATATGAAGTAAGATACATACAGGCCGTATATATATGTGTGTGAGCTTGTGTGTTTATATATATATATATATATATATAT
>NC_068996.1:41798785-41802890 GCF_001194135.2 Octopus bimaculoides | reverse complement strand
TATATATATATATCGAAAGGAGAGAGAAATTGAAAAAGTGAGATGGAAACGATGATGAGTGAAACATGAGGCATCTGGCTACTTAATTGATGTATTAACTGTTCTTTTACTCGTCTGAATGTCCTTGTTGCTGTTTTTGATTTTGTTGTTGTTGGACTTGTTGTTTAAAGAATTGCAGTTCTTTATAATCTGACATTTGTTTGTTGTTGTTACATTGTAAACAATGCACAAATTATTGGCTTTTCAGCTCGAAGATATTGAGACAGAGCAAAAACAAAGAAAAAATGAAAATCACAAACAAAAACAAAAAATACTGAAGTAAAAGGACAAGAAGAAAAAAAAAAACAAAAACAAGAAAAGGTGTTGCTTGCCGTATCAATTACATAGCTAGACGTCTTGTGTTATAACAAATAAAGAGACACATATCACATATACGAACAGTTGTAGACGCGCACACATACATACACACACACATAAACACACACAAAGCACATACATGCAAGTTTGCGCGTGCGTTTGTGTGACGGTCTGTGTGCGTGTGTATTGTGTATGTGTGTGTGTGTGTGTGTGTACACACATACACAGTAATATACTTATACAATTGCACACTTACAAACTAAAACTGCTAACGACAAGCTCGTTATAGAACATTTAGAACATTGTGTGTGTGTGTGTGTGTGATATGTGTGTGTGCGGGTGTGTGTGTGAATAAGTCACTGTGTGCGGTGTGTAAGTCGGCGGATGAGTGAAATTGATACTGAGTACGGAAGGGGGAAGGCAAAGGACTCTAATAGACACGTCACTACCAAAATACACACACACCGATCGTTTTTGAATTGTATACAAACTGTCAAATATATCACACCCACTTACTTGTCCGAAAATGTGCCAAAAAAGGAAAGAAAAATAATATCAAAAAAAGAAGGAAAAGAACGAAATTGAAGATAACAATGAAAAAGAAAAGTAATATAAACACTTTAATCTCCACAAGACAGATTAAGAGAAAGGAAAGGGGAGAACAGTCTTTTGCTTAAAGACAGATGGTGTCACACTTTTTTCTTTTCTTCTTGTTTTTCGTACTATTTTATTTAGTTATAATTTGCACTGACCTGTGCTGAGGTGTGAATCGGGTCACCTTGTCTTCGTGTTGCTTCAACTCTAGCTTCTACGTGGTCAATTCTTTTTTAATTTCTGTTTAACATCTATCGTTATCCCAAAGTCTGGAGAGAGAGAGAGAGAGAGAGAGAGAGAGAGAGAGAGAGAGAGAGAGAGAGAGAGAGAGAGACAGACAGACAGAAAGAGAGAGACAGAGACAGAGAGCATGTGTGTGTGTGTGTGTGTGTGTGAAAAAGAGAGGGTGAAAATGAACATACGGTGATTATAGCTGAATCATGTTGTAATTGTTACAGTACAAGGAGTAAAGTTTCCGGTCAACCAAAAATGTGGTGCGTGTTCAATTTCCGTTTAAACTAGTGCATTCCACTTAGGTAGTTTATGCGTTTGAATGAGTCATGTAACTTACGACTTCCCATATTTCATTTCTCAGTTATAGATCCTACATTATTTTTTAATCAAAAGAAAGATAAAAAGAACAAATTGCTTTCCCCGAGTCATATAAACTCATCGGACCGCTTCCCGGTTTCCATAGCGTATATATTTCTCATCTGGACGGAACACCAATCCGTTGCAAGATTTAATTCCTTATTGCCCACAAGGGACAAAACATAGAGGGGACAAACAAAGACAAACAAAGGGATTAAGTCGATTACATCGACCCCAGTGAGTAACTGGTACTTAATTTATCGACCTTGAACGGATGAAAAGCAAAGTCGACCTCGGCGGAATTTGAACTCAGAACGTAACGGCAGACGAAATACCGCTAAGCATTTCACCCGGCGTGCTAACGTTTCTGCCAGCTCACCGCCTTCTTGCGATCCGTCGCAAGATTACTCACTTTTGCCAGCTGAGTGGACTGCAGCAACATGAAATGAAATGTCTTGCTCAAGAACACAACACATCGCCCGGTTCAGGAATCGAAACCACAATCTTATGATTATGAGTCCAAAATCCCCTAACCATTAAGCCACGCGCCTCCACAAAATAAAAAAAAAAAGAAAGAAACGAACAGCTAAATATAGAAAGTATGGGACGGAAACAGTATACAAATAAGTTTCTAACCATTTATTTTGTAACCAACCACTTCGATTTTATTTTCCCTGTAAGTTCTTTTAAATTTTATCTCTCAGTATAATATCATAAGGAAAAAAAAGAAGATGAAAAATTTGCGTAACCTAACGAATGATAACTTCCCACCAATCGAAATTGCTATACGAATTTTTATTTTTAATTGAAGTCATATTTACTTCAGTTTGGGCGAGAATCCAGCGGAGAAATATATAAATGTATCTAATTAGTTATTTTTCTCGCACCCCACCGTATCTTGAGTTCTTGCGCCTAATTCGAGAAAATAGTTTGTAACAATGTGCTGTGTTCTTGGTGCAGTGTCATACAAGCCAGTTTCTGAGTAAGACAGGTCTTTAAGCAAATTTCTATTTGTTGTTGAGCCAGAGAGAGATAGAGAGAGAGAGAGAGAGAGAGAGAGAGAGAGAGAGAGAGAGAGAGAGAGAGAGAGAGAGAGAAAGAGAGAGAGTGAAAGGAAGACTATGTTCGGGACCATTTATTAATGTTATTTTTTCATCACTCAAAGACTATTTTGAGAGACGAATTTATCCTCAGTTCTAAGATCTGAAAGTTCTTTGAACAGAAAGAACTCCGCTGAAAGCCCTCTTATGTAGTGCTGTAAGAATGCGCGCTGAATGAAGACTACTCTTCCCCCAAGGGCGGGAATAAATACTAGAAGGAAATTTGTCCAGCGCTCAAACAGTTTCATCAATCCACTTCATTGGACTTTTACTTTCAGTCCAGAGAATAAAAAAAATACAAAGATTACAATGGCGTGAAATCGGGCGTCTGGTTTCAATGAAGAGTCAAAAGCAATTTCAAAGAAAAAAAAAAACAACTTTATTTTCTTAACGGCAAGAGTGCGTTATCAAAACTCGTGTGTTGTTCTATAACGACATGTCAACCTTGGTTCATCAGCCTTTCTTTCTATATATACGTAAGGAATACATGCCTAATGAGCTTCTTCTCTATAAAGAAATTGGGTGTGATTTGAAAGAAATTTGAATGCTGTATCTTACACCAGAAGCCTTTCATATAAATTTGGCGCTCATAAACTCCTACCTACTTCGTAGATATGTTGGCTACCTAGACCTATTATCCAGGATCTTGGACAAAGAGAAAAATACTCACTAAACACATGGTGATAAAAGCATGGTGCGTTAAAATCAATAACATAAAATGCGTCACAGAATTTGATTCTTGGCTGTGTTGTAGCATTTGATTATCTCCAGCATCTATTACGCTTGAGAGACTAGGAAACATGATCTGGAACGGGTGGGATATCAAGAGATGACTGAGAGTTAGGCTGCACGATGTCCATATATGGCCAGTTGCAACGTTTTCACCGAAGCATTAAAATATGAACAAAACACATGAGTCTGTAATAGGGATATCATTATGAGATAAGCAAAGAAATTGTGGCATGAGGAGAATGGCTGTGTGTTTCAGAGGTTTACTTTCCAACCACATGGTTCCAGCTTCAGTTCCACTGCA
Source organism: Octopus bimaculoides (assembly GCF_001194135.2). Taxonomy (NCBI): domain Eukaryota; kingdom Metazoa; phylum Mollusca; class Cephalopoda; order Octopoda; family Octopodidae; genus Octopus; species Octopus bimaculoides. The sequence continues at coordinate 41,799,215 of NC_068996.1, read as the reverse complement.
TGGCACCCTGTGAACGTGTCTTCTAACTATAGGTCCGTTCCGAGCAAAGCCTTATGTGTGGATTTGATCAAAAAAAGGAACGAATGCGGATATAGTGATATTATTATCCCTGTTTCCAATGAAGGAAGAATATTAACGTGGTTGCATTTGAGACAAACTTAGGGGGGGGGGAGGGAGGTTTAATAAATCTCATGAATCAAATATTCCCAAAAATTGACACGCCTTTATATGAAATACAGTTTGATTGTCGGAAGACAAAACAACAGTAGTGAAACGTGTTTCTGACTTAGAATCATCTTCAGTACAGCAGCTGCCCTATCCAATTCTCAAAAGGATGAAACGATTTAACATCTATCTATCTATCTATAACCATGCGGTTTGGGAAACCACGCCTGTTTCTCTCTCTCTCTCTCTCTCTCTCTCTCTCTCT
>NC_068996.1:41795419-41797889 GCF_001194135.2 Octopus bimaculoides | reverse complement strand
ATACATACATGCCCGCCACACACACACACACATATATATACTTAGATACATAGATTTCGGACACATTAATAGCGCCACCTGGAAAAGACATTTACTAACGTATTTTTGTATAGTTATTTTAAGGCAGCATTGCCCATTCGATTAAAGAGTTGTTGTTTGCAGCAGTATATCCGGGTGGAGGTGGTTCATCTGGAATTTGTTGGATATATTCATTCTGGAAACCTTTTGAAGATTATGAAATCATTTTCCTCCTTTATATGCTTTGGAATGATGTTAAAAAGAGCAGTGTCCAGTTGAGGAGAAGTGATTCTGGCTTAGTGATGTGATGTGCTCGGAGCACGATCTCTGTGGAGGGTGCATGGCACGGGGACCAAGCCTTAGATGGATTTTAAAAGTGATACCGATATCATTTGGGTAATACAGTCGGAACAGTTTCCACATCATACAAATAATAAAGCGACCTCGGCGGAACTGGAGAGAATACAGTTTGAGATTCGCGAGTCGATCCCAATAATAAAGACCAGACATGCCATCAATATTTTTTGTAATTGATCTCTGGAGTGCTTCAAGCTTTTTAATATATATAGATGTATATAAATGGGGATAAGATCAATATTTAAAATATCGATTATATGAAGTGGCCAGCATGGGAATAAAAACCATCAAAGGTAATAATTATTTAAAATGATAATTTAGGGTATCTAAGAGATACCACCACGCTGGAAGTAACAGTCAAAGCTTGACTCTAAAACCACAATAAATGTTCATATATCACAAAGAGCAAAGACAAAGACAAAATGTGCTTTTCTGTGTATATTCCACTGATGAAGCAAAGCATTTCTTATGCAGGGCCAGAAATCTGGGATCTGGAATTATCCAGTAATTTTTGCTAGTTTATTTTGTCTCTTTGTCTTTTCCCCTGGTGCTATATGAACATTTATTGTGGTTTTAGAGTCAAGATTTGACTGCTATTTTCAGCATGGTGGTGTCTCTTAGATACTCTAAGTTATAATTATCTATATGTATATATATGTAGGTATGTATGTATGTATGTATGTATGTATGTAACATATATATGCAATATATATGCTTATAAAGTTTTAAATCTTGTAAAAACCATGAATGTGAAATGTACGACTGATGGACTGGCTGTTTGAAGAATGCTGTCGTCTCTGTAAATCCAAGATATTTCCTTGCAATTTCTCTGGATTAAATATGGCATTAACTTTTCCATATTCCACAACTAAAAACCGTACCGAAACTGATAGAATCGATAACAGCGGTGTGGTTTGCGATAAAGTATGATAACGGTTAGAGACAATCTTCGAACATGATCTATCATTTATGATCGCATTCGTCGTCGTCGTCGCCGCCGGTAACGACGACGATGGCGGCGGCGGCGGCGGCGGCGACGGTGACGTCATCATCGTTATTGTAATGATCGGCATCATTGCTATTACTGCAACCGCTACTACTACTACTACTACTACTACTACTACTACCACCACCACCTCTACTACTACAAATAATAATAACAGCAACACTACCACCTCCACTACCATCACGGCAACAAATTTCACGATAGCAATCACAACACCAGCAACAGAAACAGCGGCAACAGCACAAATATCACCACCGCCGCGGCCACCACAACTGGCGCTATCGTCATTACCACCACCACCACCACCACCACCACCACCACAACCATCACCACCGCAACCACCACAACCACCACCACCACAACCACAACCATCACAACCACCACCACCACAACCATCACCACCGCAACCACCACAACCACCACCACCACAACCACAACCACCACGATCATCACCACCACCACCACCACAACCACAGTCACCATTCTTGCTGTCGTCATCATCAACGTAGTGATCCTTATTGTGATGGTGTTGGCGATGCTGCTGCTGCTGCTGATGTTGATGATGACGATTATGATGATAATGATAGCGTTGGCGATGACGTTGAAGGTACTTTTTGGCGGTATTGTCACTAGTAGTGACGATGATGATGATGATTATGACGATGACGACAACGACGACAACAATGACAATGACGTCGACGACGATGATGATACGACGTCGACGATGACGACGTCGACAACGACGTTGATGATGATGATGATGATGATAAATACGTCTGTGATCATGGCGATGTTGACCCAACGACCGTGATTAGTTTTCATTTGTAAAATTTTGATCCGATCCCACGACAAACCGTATGATACATACCAATATATATACAAACATACATATATATGTATATATATATATATATATATATATATACACACACACACACACGCATATATATACACATATACATGCATATACATTTACACACATACATTATATATATATATATATATATATATATGCAAATATATATATACATATTGCAAAATGTATCTACATATGGATTGTTGGCTATATTTTTTTCTCCATCACCCTTT
>NC_068996.1:41793201-41794896 GCF_001194135.2 Octopus bimaculoides | reverse complement strand
TATATATATATATATATATATATATACACACACACACACATATATACGACAGGCTTCTTTCAGTTTCCGTCTACCAAATCCACTCACAAGGCTTTGGTCGGCCCGAGGCTATAGTAGAAGACACTTGTCCAAGATGCCACGCAGTGGGACTGAACCTGGAACCATGTGGTTCGTAAGCAACTACTTACCACACAGCCACTCCTACGCCTGTATACTATATATACTATATATATATAGTATATAAGTATCAGTTAGATGGGTTTAATACCTCTAAGGAATAATTAAATCCAAAGTCGTTCCTGGTTATTATATGGGTAGGTACAGTCTTTCGTAAGGATGTACGGTAGCAGGTGGTTCGGATCCTAAACCGTAGTTATGGTTATATAGGAGAAGGAAATGGATATAATAACAAGGGGAAACTCGTTGTTTCCGCTGGTATGCCTTGAATTTAATTAGATAACATAGAAGGAGGAAGCTGAGATGAAGGTAGCATTTACGATCATTTCGATTTACTGGCTTAAGGAAATCTTTTCAGAATGCGAATATAGATAGATGCATCGGTTAGGATGCGAAAATAATCGATACATATGTGATGGTAATATACACAAAAGTAGTAAGTCTTACATTAAATTTTATTCTTGCGCTGACAAAATCGCTGGGTAGACGTCTGATTGTAGCAGACTGGTTCGTTTCGTTGGGTAATTAGGGTGGAGTGAGAGTCATTTAGGTGTGGGGTTCCTAGTTTGATTAATCAGATTTTCTTTGCATGTGTGTAAGCAAATTGAATGTATGTATATATATATATATATATATATATATATATATATATATATATATATATATATATATATATATATATATATATATATATATACATGCATACTGTGATACGTTGGCAGTTTTCGGCCAGTATTGGCCCAGGCCATGTCTAACTTAATAGCAACACCTGACGAAGTCATTCAAATCATGAATCGCTTAACATGGCCTATTCCAGTTGACAGTTATTGTTTACGGAAGCATATCCGGGTGCCGGAAGTTTATCCGGGATTTCATTAAGGAATGAGTCCAAAGACTTCTTGAAATTTATGGAGTCAGTCTCTGCTGTAATGTGTTTTAGTGTAATGTTAGAGAGAGAGCGCAGGGTGCCAATTTAAACGAAATAATTGTGCCGTATTCTTGCTATGAGATGCGAGCGTGATTTCTGTCGTGGACGGATAGCACGGGACCCAAGTCTTGGATGTATCTTAAAGGTGATGCCAACATCATTTGGACAATGCTCATCCATTAACAAGCTTCGTCCTTGATGCACATTAAGGAAGTGGGGGAAGACATGTTGAAATTTTCGATAGAGCTAAGCGTTAATACCAAAAACTCAGCTTAAGAATATTTTATCTGTTGATCTTCAAGCGAAATAGTTTTCAATCGTGTTATCTATTATCTTGTTTGTCATTTGACTGTGGCCATGCTGTGGCCTTCAATGCCTTGAAGGGGTTTTAGTCGAACTAATTGATCCACGGTACTTATTTTTCTATTTTAATAATGCTGCTTAGTCTACTGGTCTTTTGTGCCAAACAACTAAGTTAAGGGGACGTAAACGAACCACCACTGGTTTTCATGGGTTGCTAGACGACAAACATAAATATATAGCCATTTTCATAGATATGTACATACGTATATATATATATATATATATAT
>NC_068996.1:41791227-41792330 GCF_001194135.2 Octopus bimaculoides | reverse complement strand
AAAAATATAAAAGAAAGAAAGAAAAGAAAGAAAGAAAGAAAGAAAAAAAGAAAGAAAGAAAAGAAAGAAAGAAAAAAAAGAAAGAAAGAAAACAAAGAATGAAAGAAAGAAAGAAAGAAATTTGTGAAATAGGTAATGTCTTGAGGTAAAAGTTATCGACGATGAAATAGTCAACGTTAATATGTATTTGTAGCAGTAACATAAGAATTTTCGCCATTAAAAGCTGTGCTCCAGCATGGCCACAGTCAAATGACTGAAACAAGTAAAAGAATAAAAGAGTATTACATGAACGTCTTTTGGCTTATATAATTAGGAATAAGATACAGTTGACTCATCACTCTGGAATTTATCTCTCAGTGTATTTCATCGTGTGACTTTTCCCTGGCGTGGCACTATCCCAAGGTATCTCTATTCCTAATAACATCATCTTCCGCAAGACTTTTAGGGTTATTTATGGGGAATTCTTCTAATTCTATTGAAGTGATTAAAAATATTTTTACTCTTTTACTTGTTTCGGTCATTTGACTGAACCGCTAAGTTACGGCGACGTAAACACAGAAACGTCAGTTGTCAAGCAATGCTAGGGAGACAAACACAGACGCACAAACACACACACATACACACATACATACATATATACATATATATGACAGGCTTCCTTCAGTTTCCGTCTACCGAATCCACTCAGAAGGCTTTAGTCGACCCGACGCTATAGTAGAAGACATTTGCCCAAGGTACCACGCAGTGGGACTGAACCCGGAACTATGCGGTTCGTAAGCAAGCTACTTTATTTCAATAAATTTCGCCATTAACGGCGTTACATAGAGGGGACAGACAAAGACAGACAGACATAAAGTAGCTACGGGCTGGACATGGACATTAATGAGATGAGGGTGATAAGGATGAAACAAATAATGAGAGAGGCACCAGCGCCCGCCGACTGATAACCCCTCGAAAATATTGTTCTTTTTTTTTTCCTTTTAAAATTACAGTTTTTACACAATTTCAATATATTAACAATTAAAAATATCATAATTTTCCTCATTTCACCCCTCCGCAAGCAGATATGCTGCCCCTGCCAAACAAGTGTCTATTGTTAGGCT
>NC_068996.1:41786801-41788671 GCF_001194135.2 Octopus bimaculoides | reverse complement strand
CATACATATGCATGCATCCATATATACATAAAAGCATATGCATGTATGCATACATACATGCATACATATATATGTATAAACACAAGTGTCGTTGGCACTCCGTCGCTTACGACGTCGACGGTTCCAGTCGATCCGATGAACGGAACAGCCTGCTCGTGAAATTAACGTGCAAGTGGCTGAGTACTCCACATACACGTGTACCCTTAACGCAGTTCTCGGGGATATTCAGCGTGACACAGTGTGACAAGGCTGACCCTTTGAATTACAGGCACAACAGAAACAGGAAGTAAGAGTGAGAGAAAGTTGTGGTGAAAAGAGTACAGCAGGGTTCGCCACCATTCCCTGCCGGAGACACGTGGAGCTTTAGGTGTTTTTGCTCAATAAACACTCACAACGCTCAGTCTGAGAATCGAAACTGCGATCCAATGACCGCGAATCCGCTGCCCTAACCACTGGGCCATTGCACCTACACACATACACAAGCATGTACGTACAAACTGACATTCAGAAGTACATACGTGCATATAACATGACTACATAGTTTATTATGGGTATTCTGTTACCCTTTGACATAGGATACTATAATGCTAGATGCATGATGCCTGAAAAAGGAAAACAGGATGGTCATTGATGGAAGGAATTTGGTGAGCATCAATGTTGAGTGAAGTCCTAATAAGAACATTAAACGGTTTAACTGTGTATGGATGTAACAGCGATGCAAATTCTAAGTGATAAGTTAGAATTAGGTATGGCTACCAAAAATATTGGACTTCATTTTTTTGTGCCAAAACTAATGCTACATGGATGAAACCCATAAGGTGAGAGTTGATACTACCCTTCCCGCACATGCGTGAAAATTTTCGCGCCGATAGGCCGCGTCAGGTCACGGCTGTTACGCCTACAGTACAATCGTGTATTGCTCTCTCTTCGGATTATCGATTTGAAGCAACATAACCGAACGTATCAACCAGAGAACATAAACCCATACATACACGCACATACACCCAGGTACACGCACTCACACACAGACGCATGCTCACACAACACACATACATACACACACAGACACATACTTCAAGCTGCCAGTCAAACACTTTTCTACTGACCGTCCCTCTACGCACGTGAAGTATACAACAACACAAAAGACCACCACTTCTGTTACCACTTCTGTTACCATGTTGCTGAATTCTTCCTACAACATTAACAGACACAAAGTTCACTCACACATATAAAACAACCGACACCACACAAAAACCACACACACACATGCTATTACGCACACAATCCTGCGCGCACGCACATAGCCACACATACAAACAAATACCTCCTTTTACACTCTCTGAGAAAGAATTTTTTTCTTCACTCTTACGCTTTCAAAATGTGGATCGTTGGCGATTTTAAATTCCGACTTCCTTTATCTCTTGAATTTTCCTGTTTTCTGTTTCTGGAGAAGAACTTTGCTCGAAGCGTAAAACTATCCCGTAAGAATACCTTTCATTAGTACCCTTAGCATCTGCTAATACTTTGCATGTACCACATACTGGCCTTGTTGTTTTCTTATGTTTGATCTTCGATTTTGGGGGGATTAATTATATATATATATATATAAACAATATATGAGTATATGCATATATATGTACAGGTATGTATATACCTTCATCCACATGTACATATAGATACATAACTGGGTACATGACGTGGCAAAAGAACAAGGACAAAATGGTAAACAAGGTACAACAAACAAGCAGGCCACATTGAAACATCCCCTTCATCAGCTGCCACCATTAAAACCCCGGCGTTTCGAAGAATTAAGGCAGTACGCATCGTTAAAATGGTTCTTCCCACGAACACAAATTAAATTGTTGTCGTG
>NC_068996.1:41784250-41785069 GCF_001194135.2 Octopus bimaculoides | reverse complement strand
TTATGCAAAACAACTTTTTGCGCTGCCCTGATTATACATAGCGGTGTAATCCCTTTTCGCAGGAGCTAGGACGGCAATTTGTGATGAAGCAATTGCTGGCGATCTGTTGCTACACAGTTCTGCCAGAATTCTATCAGATTGGGCAGTAGATGTTGATGCACCATTCTGCATTATGTTCAAACTAGCTTCTGGAATGTGGTGAATTGCTGCAGTCTGTTGCTGTCATTTTAAACCGGTTGCTTTCTTTCCCCAGCAAACTCTCTTCTTTGGAGGCATAATCTATGTATATATTAAACAGAACAACAAAAGTTATAATAGATGGCAGGGTCGGTACTTTTCATATGTCTGTAATTTTTCAGATTAACACCTGCACGATTACCTAACCCTAATCCTAACACTAACCCTAACATTAACCCTAAACCCTAAACCTAACACTAACCCTAAAATCTTAACCCTGACCCTAAAACCGTAACCGTAACACTAATCCTAACCCTAACCGTAGCCCTAACCATAAACTCTAACCTGACCCTAAAACCGTAACCGTAACACTAATCCTAACCCTAACTGTAACCCTAACCCTAAACCCTAACCCTTAACCCTGACCCGAAAACCCTAACCCTAACACCCTAGTGAAAATCTTGGTATATTTACAAAACATTGACGAACATGAGTTATGTCTTACTGAATGATTGTGTACTTGCACGTGTATGCGTTTGAGAGAGCGAGAGAGGAAGAGGTAGGGAGAGGGGGAGAAAGGAATAGAGGTAGTTAAAAGTTTTCTTATGACGGCTTCTCTTCACTGCCTATTACCTCATTAGA
>NC_068996.1:41782511-41783568 GCF_001194135.2 Octopus bimaculoides | reverse complement strand
ATAAAAGTTGCTAGAAACAACAGCCAAATCTCCCTTAAATCACACAAAGGAAACGGAATTTTAAAAATCTAATTACTGCACTGGAAAGTTCAGATCGAGAAAATTCCATTAATGTAAAAATTTTAACGAAAAAGTGGAAAATGTGGATTTCTATAAACTTTTAAAAAGGCTTCACACAGACACACAACTTCAGCTTTATATATTAAGATATACATATAGGCGCAGGAGTGGCTGTGTGGTAAGTAGCTTGCTTACGAATCACATGGTTCCGGGTTCAGTCCCACTGCGTGGCACCTTGGGCAAGTGTCTTCTACTATAGCTTCGGGCTGACCAAATACTCATAGTGTTTAAACATTTAGTTAAAAACATTAGCAAAATAATTTCTAGCCTCTCCTCCGACATAAACATTTTCAATAGCGTTGCCCCAATATATAATAATACTCTTAAAGATAGTGGATTTGACGAGGAAATAACCTATACACCTGTCATCAGTCCAATAATAAAAAAATAGGGAACATAGGAATAGGAGAATTATCTGGTTCACACCCCTTACTCCCCGATGTGACCTTTAATATAGGTAAGTATTTCTTACCACTGATAGATAAACATTTTCCAGTCAATCATAGTTACAGAAAGCTCTTGAATAGACATAACTTAAAAATCAGTTTCAGCTCAACTACTAATTTTAAAAATACAATCACACACAAAAACAACAAAATGAAACCAGCTGTTCATGTAGGGATAAAAATTTGTGCCCGCTAAATGGAGCTTGCATGCCCGAGACCATCATTTATGAAGCCACTGTAGACTCTACATCTAGGGTCATAGTTTCGTCAAAGAAATATGTGCCTCACAGAGGGGAATTTATATACATACATATATATATATATATATATATATACACATATACATATACATACATATATATATATATACACACACACATATATATATATACATATATATATATATATATCTATATATATATACATATATATATTTACATATATATACACGTATACACATACATACGTACATATATATATATATATATATA
>NC_068996.1:41775603-41777593 GCF_001194135.2 Octopus bimaculoides | reverse complement strand
CCAAAGAATTCCTCTCAACACATGGCTATGATGCTCTCCCACTACTTCTACTCATGATCAGAGATGCACATATCGTCAGCCACCAAGGGACATGCTCAACTGGTTAAGGTAAAAAAACTGATAAGCAAATATGTGGTTTTGAGCAGAATATTTGCTGTATCCTATCTTTTATACCAAGGCAAGACAATGTACATGATAACACTTCCAATCAATGAAGATCAGAAGCCATGAGAGCCACTGCCTGGTACTGCATCAGGGCAGCTATTATTATTATTATTATTATTATTATTATTAATATTATTATTATTATTATTACTAATATTCGTTTTCCTCGTTGTGGTTTATAATAGTCCAGGCATGACTAGGATGTACTATTCAGACAACGAGTGTCCAACCAGTATTTATATACTCACTGAATGCATTCATAAACAAATGCATTGTGATAAGAGGGAAGTTCATGAGAGATTTGACCACGAAGAAGAAACTTCGATCGCCGTCGTGATAATGTTTGCAGTGATGGTAATAGTTATCGCATGATATTAAAGATTAACACAGGCGTAGATGTGTGGTGAGAAGATTGCTTCTTAATCACATGGTTCCAGGTTCAGAACCACTGCGTGACAACTTGGCCACGAGTCTTCTACTATTGCCTTGCGCCTACCAAACCATTGTGAGTGGATTTGATAGACAGAAACTAAAGAAGCTGTCTTTTTTTCGGACGTACGAGGTCTGATCAGTAAGTATCCGGATTCCGGACTGTTGGCATAGTAACAAAGCTAAAACACAGAGTGACGCTTCTTGGCAGAGATTGACCTTGAAACCTGCTGTGCGTGTGCATTAAGTTTTAACGTTCTAGTTCACTTCCGTTGTCTACAGCAGTGCTTGGAAGGAAGGTGTGTAACGTATGATCGTCGCATTGACCATGGCAGAGAAAGTTGTCATGGCGATACCTGTACAGAGGCCTAAACAAAGTTGCAGAAAGTGTATGGAGATGAGTGTAGGAGTGGTGCAGACGTTTCCAAGATGGCTGAAAAAATGTCGATATTAACTAACCTTCCAGGAGATCCGCAACCAGCAGAACTGAGAAAAACATCGCAGATGCGCGTGAAGCTGTTAGGGGAAATCATCGAATCACCATCCGTGAGTTATCAAAGGATGTGCAGATTAGTTATGATCTAGTTCAGTCTTATCACTGAAGATTTGGGTATGAGACGCGTGCCTGCTAAGTTTGTGCCAAAATTACTTTCAGCTGATCAAAATGACACTCGGGTTTCAGTTGCACAAGTTTTTGAACGTGTCGAGAACGATGAAAACTGAAGACATTGTGTAGGCCTTTGAGCAGATATCGCCAAGCTTTTGGCAAAATTTGATGCAGATTCTCTGCTCAACTTTCTCTATCAGGGTCAATGTGATGATCACACGCTACACACGTTCCTTCCCAGCACTGCTGTAAACAGCGGAAGTGTGCTAGAACGTTAAAACTTAGTGCGCATGCAGAGCAGAGTTCAAGGTCAATCTGTGATAAGTGGCTTCACTCTCGTGCTTTAGCTTCGTAACTATAGTAAGAATGCGGATACTTATTGATCAGACCACGTGTGTATGTGTGTATATATTAGTAATACTTCGCTTTATGAGGACCTGTTTTACGAAACCCCGTGTTTACGTGTTTTATTTTTCAAGAGCATGATCCAAATTTTGAACAAATACCTCTGCATGTTTCCGAGAAATTTATAGATATATGCGTGCGTATATAGATATATACGTGCATGCGATTATATGCGCAGTTTTAGACGCGTTTTGACCTTATCACTATACAGTAATTTCCCTTTGTTTTTACGGTAATTTTTCAGAGGAATTTTCAATAGCCGGATAACTGAAGAGTTGTTGGCGTGGGCTCCCACCCTGACATCCGAAACTCGGAGTTTTACCTTGGCTACTGAATAAGTGTCACATATTTTTACAGATATATATATATATATATATATATATA
>NC_068996.1:41774078-41775528 GCF_001194135.2 Octopus bimaculoides | reverse complement strand
TATATATATTGTTACGAACACCCGTACGCGAAGCACCTCAAACGAAGAGAAAATCGCGCGCGAACGTCGTCGCTCAGTGAGTCGGGATGTTCGCCACGACTAAGCCCAGGCCGGAGCACGTAACGACAACAACAGACAAAAGGAGGAAGAAATAACACGGAGACCATACGTTGCGTAGTGGAACTAACGTTTTTTTCTTAGCAAAAGAATACATCATCAATACAAAACATTGCATAACAATTTAATAACATGTAACAATAGCGCATGCAAGCATTTAACATAATCAAAAGTTTACAATCAAGAGTTCGTATATGAAGTCAATTAAAAGTTCTTTTACTTCTTTGTTTTTCTTTTCTTTGAACAACATGTCACAACAAAATTCTTTTCTTTTCTTTCTTTTCAACCATTTAACAAGAGTTAGCAAAGTTCTTTCAACATCATGTAACAACAAAGTTCTCTCTTTAAAGAATATTTAAACAAACCTTCACCGCAAGAATTTCCTTTCTTTCAAATATCCCACTACAATCACAAGAACTGACCAAGGTAGTCTACTACAATCTTTTGCCTGCCACAACAGTCCCTTCTCTCTCATTGACTCTATCCATTTCTGCTGACTGGTACCTTCTGACCATAGCCTCTCTCTTTTAGCCTCTTTCTGCCAGTCTCTTTGTTCATCTTGCTTTGTGTACTGGCTGTAGGCCGTCACACACTTGTTCTTCAATGGCTGCTGGCCATCACACCGGCTCGCGTTCTTCATCCAACTGCTTGTCCGCCAACTGCTCGTCCATCAACTGCCTGATACCAACTCCATACGCCAACTCCTGCTCTGCCAACTGCTCGATACCAACCGCTCACGCCAACTGCTTCTCAAATCTCTGCTCCGTATTTATGAGAGATACCGTAACCAATAGTCATATGTTACCCCCCTCCACAGCTGGGTCAGTCTAGTACAGTTCCTAACTTGTTTTTCTGAACTTTTGGTGACCGGAAAGAGTCATCGATCACACCTACGCTAAAAATAGCTGTGCATGTTGACAGGACAAAGGAATACCATTGTCCTCAGCAACCAGAATACGGTTTTAAACCCAGATCGGGGAATAGGGACATAACGTTATTTTGTATTTCGGCGGTCCGTATCAATATATATATATAAATGGAACAAGAACGTAACAGGCGACAACAAAACATCCGGACAGTTAGACAATACAAAAAAGGACAGGAAAAAGAAGGACGGGTCATTCGGAGTTTTCTTTCCTCAGTCAAGTTCCAGATCATCTTAGCAGTTTCAGCCGGTTACACTCGAGACTGCTCTAATCTGACCGGTCCCCAAGAAAATCTCATCTAAGAGCATTAGATTTCTTGGAAGAAACCAAGCGAATGTATACGAAAAGGACAAAAAAAATGGAGAGATGGTACACAATTAAAAATGCAAACAGTACATTAACAACAG
>NC_068996.1:41767797-41771366 GCF_001194135.2 Octopus bimaculoides | reverse complement strand
AAAAAAAAAAAAAAAAAAAAGGGTGGAAAAAATGCTTTGCGGCATGTATTCTTACTCTTTTCATTCTGAGTTCAAATGCCACTGAGGGAACTAAGCCATTCTTCATTTCGGTCACAGTCAAGTATTAGATACGCCTTTCCTATGAAATTGCTGATCATGTGCCAAAATTTGAAACAATCATATAAGATTATATATCAGGCGTGGCTGTGTGATAAGAAGCTTGCTTTCCAACCACATTGCTCCGAGTTCAGTATCACTGCCTGGAACATTGGGCAAGTGTGTTCTACTATTGTCTCAAGCTGACCATTGAGTGTATTTTGGTTGATGGAAACTGAAAGAAGCCTGTCGTGTATGTGTGTGTGTATGTGTGTGTGTATATAAAATTTCATTAAAAATTTATAATTATAATAGAGAGTACACGAAAAACCAGCTTGCTAGAAATAAGAGTTAAAATCTTCAAACAAGCCACTGTCTCACTGAATAAACACAAACCAACAGAAATTGGACAGACGAGCAAAGAAATTTAACATACCAACCCAGCAGAAAGCTGCAGAAAGTGGTAATAAATGTACCTTTATCATTATTTCAAATTTTGGATTATTCCTAATTCTCCTCAGCAAGTGTTGTTAAATGCCTACTGATAAAAATTCTAATCGCTTCGTTGTATCCGTTAAGCACTGAACAAGCTCGCGCCTAATTCAAAATAATTTCAGTGCATAATTTACGATTTATGAGTAAATACTCAAATGAATATCCATACAGATATTATTATTATCATTCTTCTTATTCTTCTTCTCATTATTATTCCTTTGTAACACAGTGTAGATTAAAATGCACCGGACTCTTTAGTCATCTGACAAGTCACAACAAGAACCTCAGACAGATAATACTTTCCTTAAGATGTGCACTGTGCCCAATAAGGCTGCATTTTGCAAGACATCAATCTTGCATGGGATTTCCAGTTGCCTTAAGAAGTTTTGAAGTTTCAATGGGATTGAGCCTAACGCACTGATCACCACTGGTATCACTTTTACATTACCCCCTCGCATTCATGTCATTTGGTATGGCTACATCAATGATCTGACAGTATTTGTCTCTCTTATTCAATATGACAATATCCGACCGACGGTCGTTCGATTACACGATCCGTCTGAAGATCATAGTCCCAGAGTATCGTTACTTTTCCATCCTCCTGCATTACTTTACTTGGTACATGCTTCATATTAGTATTTACCGCATAAGAGCCAATGAAGATACACACACATTTTATCGTGGCGGCTCTTGTATTCTTTTTGTGCAAGACTCTCACATCCACTTACCAAGTGGGTCACATTTTCCACACTCTTTCCACAGAGTCTGCCTTTGTGGGTGTCAGAAGTTTTATAGTTGTTATACTTCACTGAATTGGTCACGAGAGTCTGGTCTTGTGCAGCAATGATCAGGCTTTCGGTCGTACGCTTCAAATCACCTCGCTGTAGCCATGTCCACGATGCTGTATTATCCTTAACGTCTTGTGTATTCCTTTCAGCCTACCCATGCATTCTCATTTCAAGAAAGTCTTCTTTTCTCTTCTCAACTCTTTGGTTAAACTCTTCTTTGCCCATAATTTCATCTGCCTTTACATCCATATCTTTCGCGGCATATTGCAGCAAGTCTTCATCACTATTTATCAAATACTCGGCAAGCATTCTCCTTTCACTCCTTATACAATGGCCTATACTAATTAGTCCTCTGCCACCATTCTTTCTTTTCATATATAGTCTGTTTACGTTTGCTTTAGGGTGTAGCACCCCATACAGCGTCGTCAACTTTCTCGTCCGTCTATCCAGTGTTTATAATTCCTCCTTAGTCCATTTGAGGATGGACGCACTATATCTGACCAATGCAACTGCCCAGATATTCATTGCGGTAATCAAATTTTTGGTATTCACGTTCGATTTCAACACCATCTTCACCTAGTTTTTGATAGCGCCTCGCTGACCTTAACTTTCATTTCTCTCTGTAGAATGTCATCCAGAGCATATGCTAAGAATTATAGAACTGTCTCTATAACTTCCCATGTCAGCAAAGTCATGGTGTGCATTGTCAGGAAGAAACTGTTCCCTGAAGATAATGACTTGCTTCCTGACACCCAGCATGGCTTTCGCTCAGCATTCCCTTTACAATACTATGACTGGTTGTTGAAACAATGAATGAGTCGCTCAAATGTAGATGTAAAATATCTCGACTTTGCAATGGCCTTTGATAAGGTTGATCATGGGATGATATGTCACAAACTGCGGAAACTCAGGATAACAGTAGAAATCGGAGAGTGGTTGCTTGACTTCTTAAAAGAGAGAAGCCAGGCTGTAGCAACCAGTGGGGCCCTCTACACGGAGACATTAGTACAAAGTAGAGTGACTCAGGGAAATGTACTGGGGCCACTGCTTTTCAAGGTGGTTCTTTCAGGCATGCCATCTGTCACACAGATGGCCACATTTAATAGCTATGCCAACGACACAACAGTACAACAAGCAGTCAAGGAAGCTTCTGATATTAATGTGGTACAAAATGACTTAGACGACATATAACTGGGCTGAGGACAACAACATGCAATTTAATGCAAGCAAGTTCCAAGTCCTCCGCTAACAGCTAATTCATGCTCAGAAGTTACAACAATGATACTTTAGACCACAAGAAGCGGCAATGACAATCACATACGGTGCGTGGTCTTCGGATTGATATGAGCAACGATGCCTCGCTTCACATGCATGTCACCCAGATGGTGACAGTGTGCAAACGAATGGCCGGATGGATTCTGAGAACCTTCAGGACAAGGGACCAGGATTCTATGCTGGCTCTATGGGGGGTATTTGTCTTCAGCCGTCTGCACTGCTGCTGCCAACTGTGGTCACTTTTGACTATAGGATGAATAGCAGAACTTCAGGCGGTTCAGCGATCACTGGAATAACTGAGCTACGAGGAGAGACTGAAAGAGCTACGACTCTACTCCCTGGAGCAAAAACGTGAGAGGTAAGCAGTGATATATGCATGGAAGATACTGGAGGGGCTGGCACCAAACTTTGGAATTGGGAGTTATACTAGACCTCAAAATGGACGTCACTGTACTCTTCCAAAAGTCTTAGCTGTCCCATTTAAGTTGAAGACCATGTACTGCAACACCTTGGAATTCAAGGGTCCACAGCTATTTAACGCATTGCCAAAACATCTGAGCGATCTCCATGGAGTGGAAGTGAAACGACTTGACCTCTTGCTATCCACGATCTCAGGAAATCCGTAATAAGGAAGTGGTATTAAACTCCATTCTTCACCAAGGCAACCCCATAGAATTGGCGATTTAAAAGGTGATTACACTAGTGGTGCCTCAGAATGACCGCAGCCTCAAAGTTTGTGCGCCGTGTTAAAATAATGGTGGTTTTTATGCAAGAATTTATTCGAGAACAACTATTCTTAAAAACATGGCGCATGAACTCTTTCATCAACATTATATGTGCGCGCGTGCGTGCGTGTGTATGTGGGTGGGTGGGTGTGTGTGTGTGTCCATATATATATATATATATATATATATA
>NC_068996.1:41761128-41766806 GCF_001194135.2 Octopus bimaculoides | reverse complement strand
ATATATATATATATATATATACAAATATATATAATTCAAAGATTTAAGAAAAACAGTGCAAATGCAAAATTTAAAAAAGACTATAACATACTGTTGTCGGATAAGCTACGACGAGAATGGAAGAGAGATTTGGTTGCTTGAACAGAGAAAACAGCATTACAATAAAATGCCAATTGAGACGGTTTATATGGTTACGTGCTAGTGGGAGGAGAAAGAGCCGTGAAGGGCAGAGGAGCAGAAGCAATAGAGTAGAATATTAGAGAGGGAAAGGAGAGAGGTAGAGAAAGAGAAAACATACTTTGCACGAAGAATATTCCATTTTCATTTTCCTTTGCGTCACCCCTATGCATTTATCTAGCATCCACATAACTTTCGGTGTTACGTTCCAACCCAACCCCGCGTAAAATTTCAAAATAATGACTTTTAAAACAAAAAAACGATGCAAAATAAGAATAATGAACTGTAATGCTAATATAAGTGTATATCTCTTTATTACCCACCAGGGGCTAAACAAAGAAGGGACAAACACAATCGGGGAACTAAAATTATAAAACGGAGGCATAAAGAAAGAAACAAAATAACAGAAACGAATGAATCATGAAAAAGATGATATAATGAGGCGGAATGCTCACTCGACCCCCGAAGTCGAGTGGTTACATTGAAACCGTTTTGCCGTTCAAGTACATATATCTTAAATACAGCACTTCAATGCCATAGTCTCCATTAGTTCAATATAACAAGTCCTTTTCGGTAACTTGTCTCTATCGCCGATCACTGTCCACAAATCAATACCCTTATCGTTCTTTTTAACTATTTCCATTTGTTCCTTGTTTAAAAAATAGCACATCATAGGCTCACCATCATCCAAGAATTCCACTTCAACCATATCCTTCTACTCGCTCACCCGGTTTACCTTGTCATCCTCCGCGTCCGCATACAGAACGCAAGCAAAACAAACAGGGGGAGGGGGAACCTTATTTACATCGTGTGTGCTTGTATTTCTTTTCTGTTTTCTTGTTGGAGGGGTTTGGGTAGGTTTGGTGTCTGCATGGGGAGGGTGTGGTGAAAAGGGAGAGGATGGGCACTGGGTGGGTTGGGGTTCACAAGCACTTTCTTTTTCTTTTTTTCTCCTCCTGGCTGTTTCCCATTCCCTATCTTCTGGAGTTTCTTTTTTCCACTTCTTGTCTCCTCTCCTGTGATGGTGGCTGTCGCTCCTCTACCATTTTGGGTAATGGAGGGCAGTTCGCTCTTATGTGTCTCTTCAGGCCACATTTAAAGCAGCGTGGAACTCTTCCTTCCACCCTGACAGTCATAATTATTTCATCCATGGTTATAGTCTCTGTAATCTTTTCTACCGTTTCTTTTGACCCTTGGACTATCATCTCCAGTTGCTGACCTCTTCAGTTAACGCAGTCTTTTCTCTTGGCCTGGAGCACTACCATGTTGTCCTCATTACCACAGAGGACCGCATCTGCCACCCAAGTCACACCAATCTCCGGTGGGATTCCTTGTCGCTCTCCTGCCTCTATACGTAGGCAACAGCACCACATCTTCGCTTCGAATTGTTAACGCTGCATGTTTCCTTGCTGCTGCTGCATTACGGAACCTCACTTCTTCTGTTCCAAATGTTGAACCTCTAGTCAGGTATGTTATATCATCCCAAATCTGCCTTAACGCCTTTTCTACTTTCTTCTGTCGTGACGACATCAAATTTTCCTATATTTATCGAATAGGTTCGATAGTTTATCGTTTTCTCCCTTATTCCGTTTTTTTACGTCTTGCGGGGGCTTCAGCTTCACTTCGAACCCATCTCGGATCATTTCTCCTTTGTGTTTTCCTAGTTCGCCGATATTCACTTCTGTCTCCTTACACCTTGCTGCATCAGCAAAATTCCTCTTCTCTGTTCTCACCTTCTGGTCCATTGTTTTAACAGCTTCCAGTAACTCCTCTTCAGACGATGATATGTCTGAATAACTGTCTTCAGACATTCGTTAACCGTCTGTCTCTTCTCTTACCAGAAGAGAAAGCACCAACAAAACACACGTAAATACCCAAACCTCTGCAAAGCAGCACAAAAATTATTCAAAAATTACCAGCACAAAACTACAACTGGCACAGCAACTCAAAAAGCACTTACACGATTCAAAAAGAATTGCGCATATGTAATGCTAATATAAGTGTATGATATGCTCTCCAACAGTCAAACTATGCGGTGATAAATTTTTAGAGATGATTTATTTAAACAGTAACACCCGGAGTACATTGGAAAGACTTTCATGAGATGACTAATGTCTCAGTTTCCGCAATATTAACGATGGGTAATAAGCGAAAGATCACGATTGCGACTACAAGCGGCCAAAATGGGATTCATCTGAGTGTACTCTGGAGCAACGTTACTCGACAGAGTGTGTAGCTTAGATATCAAGAAGTCTGAGGTTGAGGTGCTACTTTTCCACCTTGAAACATCACAGCTCCGGTACAACGGACGTGTGATTAGTATGTCACAGGAAACGTTCGCATGACAGATTCTTCAAGGTGAGCTATACGGTAGAAGACAGAAACATAGATCAAGTATGAGAAAGTTGGATGATATCCATAAGTTTCAGTTGGTTGCATTTGGAATTCAAGCCGGAATTTCTAATGAGAGTCGCTTCTGATAAGGTCCTGCAGAGGAGGTGCCTGAAGTCTCAGACTGCACGACCTTCTCAGGAAAGTGAGGAAAGAAGGATGGGTTTATTTACATTAGTGGTTCTCAACCAGGATCCATATGAACATTAGGAGTCGATATAAATAATTGGGGTCCGCGCAAGCAGAATAGTAAATTTGGTACTTGGGTACACACAGTAATATATTAAGGGTTCATGAAAAATTCTTAATTTAGATGTATTAGAAGAAACAACCAGATTACATAGTTTTACATAGTTTTACATAGTTCAACCTGCACAAGTGGATTTGTGGAAAACAAAATAGGAATTTTGAAAGAAGTATGTTTAAATCTAGCTTTTAAACATTAAGAAACTATGCAGGACTGGAGTTAGACCAAAGGGGAACCGGGGCACTTCAAGTTCGGTATGCTCCTTAGAAAAAGAGTTAAACTCTTGGAAAATCACCATATTTAAATCTCAAATCCGTATAATACCTGTAATTGAATTTGACAAATCAGTAGAGAAAATATAAAATTTCGTCATCTAAACTAATTACAGCAGGTTTTACCATCTTTCTACAATATACTTCTTCAATATCTACAAAAAGTCTTTTTTCTGCATTTGACTTTTAAAAAATCTTTAACAAATTATACAAACTGCATTGTTTTAAGAACACGGCTCTCTTTATCCAACAAGTACACAGCACTTAGTCTCTCATAGGTCATCGTGGTCCTCAGAATATTCTTTACCTGAGGCTCAATTTATTGAACGACTTCTCTCCTGAACAATTCGTGACCATCAGGCTCAATAATAATCTAAGAGCTACTTTAAGACAAGCAAACGCTCCAGCAATGTCCTTCGTTATAAATAAAAGTGCCTGCTGAGATGAGGTAAAACATGACCTCAGTTTACAAGAATTTGCAAATTGTGCAATTTCACTTTTGGTTTCCAACGCAATTTACTTTCATTTTTGTAAGACTATTCCTTGTCCCGGTTTTATGACGGTAAACTGCATGTTACCAAGCAATTCACAGTAGTCCCTACAACCACAAACACCACAAAACTGGTAATTTATTTAAGTAGAATTAGAGAAAATAATCTGAAATTTTAAAATAACTAAAACACAAAATATTAAAAAAATGTAGTCGAAATTGACTTCATTTAAAAGACCATACTCTTGTAGAATGGTTGGAAATGTTAGACCGATATCTTAAAAATACCTTAGAGGCATTGAATTTTGGAAGGAATTCTGATCAAAGCACACCATTTATTCTGTCATAACATTTTTATTTTGGGGGCATTTTCAGAAAACTTTTGCGAATTTGTGTCTCAACACTTTCTCTACGATTATGCAAAAATTTCGACTTTCGATAATTTATTTCTAAATAGTCATAACTCAGACATATCCGAACTATTTTTATATTAAGGCATATCACTTCCCATTGTGACCTTTATTTTCAGATGATTTAAGGATGATTTAGTTGTTGTTTCTGGCACATCCCACGACTACCCGCTACCTTACGCATTTCTTTGTCACTGACATGTATTGATGTTTTACGATATTTTCTTCCCATAAACACAATTTCATCGAATGATGATGCTGAAGTTACACGGGTTTGTTTAGCCCAAGAGCGGTACATTGTTGTGATGAAAGTAAAGAAAAATTTGTAATTTAAAATTTCAACACCCATCCGAAACAAGCAAGTCCGTCCCTGTGTGTGTGTGTGTGTGTGTGTGTGTGTGTGTGTGTGTGTGTGTGTGTGTGTGTAAGAAAAAAGAAACTTACAGATAATTATACTATCAAAATAATTTATCATTTACATTCTTAGCTCTTAGTCCATCCCGCGTCTGGTGGCGCATTTGTCAGACAACAATCTCCATTGATCTCTATCGGCAGCCTGTCTCTCGGTATTTTCCCATTTTCTGTTCATTACTGCTATGTCTGCTTTGAACGATCAGCGCCATGTTGTTTTTGGTCTTCCTCTCTTTCTCTTTCTGCCAGGTGGTTCCCATCTAAATGCTGTTTTGGCGTGCCGTTGGTCTGGCATGCGGAATATGTGCCCGGCTAGTCTCATTCTTCTCTCTGCCACAATGTCTTGCAACCTTCTGGACTGTGCTTACTGGAGGACTGCAGTATTTGTGATGTGGTCGCGATAGGAGATCTTCAATGTTTTCCGCAAGCACCTCTGATGGAATACATCCAGTTTCTTGGATATTGTTGATGTTACTTTCCAAGTTTCACTGGCATATAGTGCTGTTGGTAACACGATGGTGCTGTATAGACGCAGTTTTATTTTCGAATCAAGGATTTTACTTGCCCAGATTTTCCCTATCATTCTGAAAACTGCTGCAGTTTTGCCAACTCTCACTTTGACATCACTATCTGCCCCTCCACCACTCGCTAGTACGCTGCCCAGGTATGAAAATGTGGTAACATCTTCAACTGGCTGATTTCCAACTGATATTTTTACATCGCTTTCTTTGTCCTCTACCCATACTTGCATAAGCCTTGGTCTTTTCATCACTGATTCTGAGACTAATTTTACCAGCTGTTTCAGCAAGAGTTGTTGTAGGTTGCTGCAGTCCTTCTCTGGATTCTTCCAGAAGTGCAATGTCATCATCAAAGTCAAGGTCCGCCAACTGTTGTTGTTGTTGCTGCTGTTGTTGCCATTGAATACACAGATTTTTTTCCATCTATTGCCTCTTTGATGATGAAATCAACTGCCAGCAGGAAGAGGAATGGTGACATAATGCAGCCTTGTCTCACCCCTGTCTTGATAGCAATTTACATAATTGTTTTATATCTGTGAAGAAATCACAGCAACGTTCTGTACAGGCTATCCACTGCCTGTGTGATCGATACCAGTTAAGTCTAATTAGTGTACCCGTAAAGATTTATGGGGCGGGGCTGGGGTGGATGAAAAAAATCTAAATCAAAAAATATTTTTTGCATAACCGTACGAGGGATTTTCAGAACACAAATTCGTAAAAATTTTCAACACCAAAAAAGTAAAGAAAAAACTATCACCTGTT
>NC_068996.1:41756739-41760189 GCF_001194135.2 Octopus bimaculoides | reverse complement strand
TGAATCCCCGTGTTTAGAATCCAAATTTGCAAAAGTTCTCTGAAAATTCCAAAAATATAAAAGACGTACTGGGATCAAATCATTTGACTAACAATTCTTCAAGGCAGTGCCCCAGCATGACTGCAGTCTAATGACTGAAACAAATAAAAGATAAAAGAGATAAAGGATGCTTTTTATGGCGTTCTTAAAGCAGATTTTTGTCTTACCCTTTCGTTTTCATAGTTTTGCCATACGTAAAGAACTGATAAGGAAATAACCCAAAAAAAAAAAAACTTTAATAAAACTATATTAGACTCATAACGTCGATATAATATATTTGAAAACAAAAAGGCTTACAGTGATACCAAGTTTCGATATCATTATCTATCATTTACGAGAGGGGAGTCAACCACACACATGTATAAAGAAAGGCTAACAGTTCTGGTAACTCTTTCGACAGTCCCAGGTCTCCAACTAAATCATTAAGTTCATCTGCTGGCTGAACTTTTCACGTTCTTTGGTTGATGTTTCTACAAAGTCTACATCGCTGTCATGTCCATGATTTACATCTACTTCACATATATCACTTTCATCTTGCAGTGAATTTAGATCTTTGAGAACGGCTACTGGTAATTCTTCTGAGTGAAGCTCCGAATGTGTTTCTGAATCCAGATTTGGGTAACTTATTTTCTGTCGCGTTCTCTTACTATAACCAGACGTCTTTGTGAGATAAAAGTAGCAATCATTTTCATGGTTCTTTGGCTCCTACCATAGGAATGCCAAATGTTAGTTGTTTCCTTGTGCCCTTTGTCATTGGCATAGATTTTCGATACATTGTGCGGGGCCCACAATTTATACTGATGAACAAATTTAATCTCAAAGTAAGCCAAATAGAATCTTTTCACAAAGTCACTAATGTTCATTCTTTGACTTAGTACTGTAAAACACCCACATATATAACAAAAAGAGTCAAGAGAATTCAAACATTTCCTTCGCAGCTGGACACCAGCGTTATATCTTGAAATATATGTAAAAAGAGAGAAAATAACAAAGAGCCTATTTATGTATCTAGGTTTGTCTAAATAGATGTCTAAATACTTAGATAAAATAAATATTCAGCAGAAATGTTTAACTATGATATCTTTTGTACATTTGTTGATAGCAAGAAGAGATTAACAACTCAGATTAAGACGAAAGTGCGTTATAAGGAAACACACTTCTACATCGGTATATATAGTAGGCCGACAGAGCCTCATAACCTCACTCCCTGAATGTTCAACAGACACTGAGATTCATACTGCTAACCTACCCTACGAATATCCCATCGAGAAATCTCTGTAACATGAAGTTACGGGTGAGGTCAATATGGACCAGGCCATAAAAAGAAAGGCTTTATGCGATGGAGAGAAAAACTATTGCCATTTTAAAGATCAGTGACCCCAGATTATCCCAAAACAGGTCTCAAACTTAGGTTAGCAGAAAAAAGTTAGAACCGTGTGTGTGTGTGTGTGTGTGTGTGTGTGTGTGTGTGTGTGTGTGTGTGTGTGTGTGTGTGTGTGTGTGTGTGTGTGTGTGTGTGTGTGTGTGTGTGTGTGTCTTTGTGCATCTATATGTGTGTGTCTCTGTGTGTCTGTATTTGTCCCTCCATCTCCGTTTGATAATCGGTTTGGCGTGTTTACGTCCCCGTAACTTAGCAGTTCGGCAAAAGAAACCGATAGAATAAGCACTAGGTTTTTAAAATAAGTACTAAATTCGATTTATTCGACTAAAACACTTCAAGGCGGTGCTCCAGTATGGCTGCAGCCTAATGGCTGAAACAAAAGAATAGATAGATAGATAGATAGATAGATAGATAGATAGATAGATGCATACATACATACATACATAATACATACATACATACATACACACATACACAGGTATAGAATATATTAAATATTTATATACGAATATCTATACAGGAGTTGGATAAAATAATGGAAACACCTAGCATCATAGCATCATAATGTTGAAATAGATATAAAACCGTCAAAAGCTTGTTCATTTGTTTTATTTATTATCAGTGTTGCTTAATATGTTTTGCTAAAATTGCTGCTTCTTCTGACATATCGGCAGAAAAAGGTAAGTAAAATTCATTCAAATGACAGATCTATCGGATTTTCAAAGAGGTCGAATTGTTGGTGCTCGTATGTCAGATGCTAGCGTAACGAAAACAGCCGAAATGTTTGCTGTATCAAGAAGTACCGTCTCGAAAGTAATGACAGCCTTTGAGAAAGAGAGAAAAACTTCCTCGTCGAAACAAAACTCCGGAAGAAAACTAAAATTTTCAGATAGAGACCGTTGGTCTCTTACGCAAATTGTTAGAAAGTATCACAAAAGTACAGCTCCCAAAATTACTGCAGAGTTTAATGATCATCTCGAGAACCCACTTTCCACAAAAAACTGTTCCACAAAAACTACACAAAGCCGGATTTCAGGGGTGGGCTGC
This sequence comes from Octopus bimaculoides, assembly GCF_001194135.2. NCBI lineage: Eukaryota > Metazoa > Mollusca > Cephalopoda > Octopoda > Octopodidae > Octopus > Octopus bimaculoides. The sequence continues at coordinate 41,757,722 of NC_068996.1, read as the reverse complement.
AATCAGAAAACCACTACCTTCAAAAACAAACACTGCAAAGCGTTTAGAGTGGGATAAAACCTACAGAATTAGTTCCCAGAGCAGTGGAAGAATGTTATTTTCTCGGACGAGTCATCATTAACCTTATTTCCGACCACCGGCCGAGTATACATGTGGACACAGTCAAAAGAAGCATTTGACCCAGACTGTCTTCTTCCAACTGCTAAACATGGAGGAGGATCCGTGATGATCTGGGGCTATATCCTGGAAATCCGCCGGCCCAATGGTTTCCCTTCATGGCAGATTTAATAGTCAACCATTTTATCAGACGAAATTCATCCTATGATTGCGGAACTGTTTCCGGAGGGAAACGCAATCTTTCAGGATGTTATGCACCAATTCACACAGCTAAAGTTGTTACTGAATGGCACGAGAAACATTCTAGTGCAGCTGAACATTTTATCTGACCACCACAGTCAGCAGGTCTCAGTATAATTGATCTCACCATTTATGGTGCAATTTAGAAAAACGAGTATTGAGTCAATATCCTCTACCATCATCACTACAAGAACTGGAGACTGTTTTAGCCGAAGAATGGACAAAAATTCCTTTGGAAACAATTCAAACTTTGCACGAGTCCATACCTCGTAGAATTCAAGCTGTAATTGCTGCCAAAACAGTCCTACACCATGTTAAAATCATTTTATTTGAAATTTTAAGGTGTTTCCATTATTTTGGATAAGTACTGTTTTCACTTTGCTAAAGATTTTCTACTATTTGAAAATAATATGTATTCTTGTTTTTATACTATTCATTTGGTTCTTTATAGATTATTTTAATAGATAACTTATTTAACACTAAATTATTTAGAAGTTATAGTTTCATTTCAACATAATATTAGAACTTCGATTGGAATAGTGTTGATATATTTTCGATTATTTTTAATTAATATTATTTGATTAATTATTAATCTTTATAGTTTATAATATCGTTAAAGTTTTTTA
>NC_068996.1:41752454-41754229 GCF_001194135.2 Octopus bimaculoides | reverse complement strand
ACTATTCAATTTTTTTTCTCCGTGTTTTTCTCCTTGTCTCCGTATTCTTTCTGTTGAAGAGCGTAGCTCGAAACGTCAAAGACTTTCCGTATTCCCGAGCGTCATACTAATATATACTTTTGTTATTTACACCACCTGTCCTCGTCTGTTGTTATTTTTTGTATAATCTCCCATATATATATATGTGTGTGTGTGTATATGTAACAAAACATATTACCCCTTTAGCCATTAATGACCATGGGATTGCACCCAGAATTTTCCCCTCGAGATACAAGTCCTGGCAAAGTTGTTTATGGAGGATCAGCAGTCACCCATGCATACCAGGCTCTCCTCTCCACACCAATGACGTTATCCAAAGGAAAGGCAAAGGGTCTGATAGAGCTTGGCACCTGTGATGTCGCAAATCATTACTACAGATGAGTGAATTGGAGCAACGTGGAATAGAGTGCCCTGCTCATGAACACAACACACAACTTGGTCTGGGAATCGAACTCACTTCCTGATAATTGTAGCTACGATGCTCTAACTACCGCGCCATGTACCATCATTTAATTAAAACTATATCTATATATTTATATATCTATAGTACATGTGTGTGTGCACGTACACATGCGCAACACGCGCGCTCGCATACACAAATACACTCACACTTCTGTTTAAAATTACTGTTTTCATATATTCAAGAACATTTAATTCTTGGTGTCGCATTTGTTTATTCACAGTTCTGGGTCAGTCGTCTTTGAAATGCTGTATGAAAAAAAGTTACAAACATCATTACGACCATCGAATTTTACTCGGAGACGGTGCCCAGCGGATCACGTGATAAAATGTGAATTTTTTCGTTTTCTATAACGCTAATCCTTAATTCGAGGGAGTATTGTCTATTATTTCTAACATTCCAATGAACATAGTAGAGCTCCCGCGTTTTGTCATTGATTCATTACCCCTAGGTCGATCCTGATTGACCTATGATCAAAAACATTCTAACAATGAGGAACCCCGTTCACTTTTTCTTTTTTTTTTTTTTTCAAAGCTATACAGAACTATTTTATCTAATATTACTCTTTACTCACAGTAAAGTATGTTTTGAGAGAGATTGATTACTTGCTATTTAAAAAAGGTCGTGCGACGTTTGATAAGGGTCGTATGTTATCGCGCTGACGATAATGACGACGACGACGACGACGACTAAGACAACAATGATGATGATGATGATGGAGACGATGATGACAGTGATGATGATGATGATGATGATGATGATGATGATGATGACGACGACGACGATGATGATAATGAAAAGGAGAAGCAGAAAAGGACGTGGAGGAGATGGGGAGGTGAAAGAGATGGGGAGATGGGGAGGGGAGGAGATGGGGGTGAGGACGTGAACGGTGAAGACATATTTTCAGACATCAGCTACAGTCATCCAATAAAGAGGTCTTTTATTTGTTTCAGTCACTAGACTGTGACCATTCTGGAGCAACGCCTTGAAGAATTTTAGTCAAATGAATCGACGCCACTGCTTATTATTTGTGTACTATATGTAAAGCCTGACACTTATTCGATTAGTCTCTTTAGCTAATTCGCTATGTTACGGAATCGTAAACACACCAACACCGGTTGTCAAGCGGTGGTGGGCGCAAGCACAAATACAGAGACGCGCGTGTACACACACATAGATACATGTATATGCGACGGGCTTCTTTCAGTTTCCGTCTTCCAAATTCACTCACAAGACTTCAATGTGACTGAACCCGGAGCGCCTAGACACCTTTCAT
>NC_068996.1:41749635-41751681 GCF_001194135.2 Octopus bimaculoides | reverse complement strand
ATATATATATATATATATATATATACGCTTTACTCTTTTACTATCTTTTACTTGTTTCAGTCATTTGACTGCGGCCATGTTGGAGCACCGCCTTTAGTCGAGAAAATCGACCCCAGGACTTATTCTCTAGAAGCCTAGTACTTATTCTATCGGTCTCATTGGCCGAACCGCTAAGTTACGGGGACGTAAACACACCACCATCGGTTGTCAAGCGATGTTGGAGGAGGGGAACAAACACAGACACACAAACACAAATATACACACATACATATATATATATATATACATATATACGATGGGCTTCTTTCAGTTTCCGTCTTCCAAATCCACTCACAAGGCTTTGGTCGGCCTACAGTTAAAGACACTTACCCAAGGTGCCACGCAGTAGGAATGAACCCGGAGCCATGTGGTTGGTAAGCAATCTACTTAACATACAGCCACTCCTGCGCCTATATATATATAATGTGAAGGCGCTTGGTTTAGTGCTTAAAGTAGTCTCACGAACATCAGGTCATGAGTTCGATTCCTGCCGACGCGTCGTGTCCTTGAGCAAGACACTGTATTCCACGTTGCTCCAGTCTACTCAGCAGGCAAAATTGAACAAATACCTGTAATTAAAAGGGGCAGCCGTGTCACATTCTGTGTCACGCTGAATCTTCCTAAGAACGACAATAAGGATACGCATGTCTGTGGAGTGCTCAGCCACTGGCACGTTAACTTCACGAGCAGGCTGTTTCGTAGGTCGGATCAACTGGAACCCTTGACGTCGTACTCGACGGAGTGCCAGTTTATTTTAAAGATCGTAGGGTATCGTTTGAGGGGAATTTCGATGCTATTTCCAGCAATCAGGTCAATAACGTAGAGGTTGCATTTTATTAGCAAGTCTAATGGCGAATAATAGTTACTCTTGGTGAAAAGATTGAGTAAAATGGAATAAATTCTTTTTTCTTTCCTTGTGAGACGTTTCAAAGTATACTCACTCTGAAATCTGTTACAGTACCTCATTTTTGGTGTATATGTTGTTGTTGCTGGAGGTGTTCACGTCGATGTTGCTAGGTAAATGACTTTGTGCGTATTGTTATGTTTCCACGTATATAAATGTAGGTCTTTGTATATGTAACATGTATCTGTGCAATGTGAGAGTTGTTTTCGCCGTGTGAGCGCGCGTGTGCTTCAGCGACTGCGTAAATGGAGAAGTAGATGTGGTTGACTGATGTTCATTAAAATAAGATTTTCCATCGAATATATGTCTCTTGACAGGGCAGACATTAAAACTATCGTGCGCTCTTTGTTTGGCATGCTATATCATGTGCATATAAACTGTCCATAAGTACACATGTTACACAAACACACCCGCTCGCACAGACACAGACACAGACACAGACACAAACACACACATACATAAACCTACTGGTAGACAGATACAATCACACATACATACTCATACAAATATAGACTATCAATGCTGTCAGGTTCCAGACCAATGTCGGAATTCTTCAAGTGTAGAAACTCTTCAAGCACATATACATAAGAAAAGAAGAGCTTCATTTAAAGTGTGTAGATATATATATATATATATATATACATATTTATATCTATCTATCTATCTATACATACATACATACATACACACATACACACATGCATACATACATACATACATACATACATACATACATACTAACACACATACATACACACATACATACATACATACATATATACATATATACATACATGCATACATACATGCATACATACATACATACGTACATACATACATACATACATACGTACATGCATGCATACATACATACATACATACATACATACATATATACATACATATAGATACACACACATATAATTTTTGTTTCCTCTATCTATCATAGATTCGTTTTGAAGGAGTTGATTGACAGTCATGCACAGATCCGATGTGGCTTTTGTACTTCGACCATTTTAACCTCATCTCTTAGAAAAAAACTGGTTGCATTTGATACCTGATATCTTGATATACTCTGATATATATATATATATATATATATA
>NC_068996.1:41744996-41748462 GCF_001194135.2 Octopus bimaculoides | reverse complement strand
TATATATATATATATATATATATATTTATGCCATACTATTTAAGAAGGGATCACTTTTGTTTTTGTTTTTCTTGTCCTGTTTGACCTTGCTGCTATTGTTGTAACTGCTGTTGCTGCCGTTACTGTTGTCATTGTTGTTTAGTCTCAACTTAGCTCTAATTGCACAGACCTCCGATAAAAGGGATCATCTCCTTAGGACGGGCATATCCTGTGACGTACTATCATAAACCATTTCCAGGTCTACAAAGCAATCGTACACCTCTTGGCAACATTTCCGCAATCAAGTCGATTGTGCTGCACCCAGGAGAGAATCCACACTGTACTTCAACGAACCTCGAAGGGTTCCATATTTTCCATATATCTCTTTCCTTAGCGCATACTTTACGGGGCGGCTCAACAAAGAAATTTCTCATTAATTAGAGCACTTCCTTTCCTCTAGTCTTCCTTTCTAAAAATCGGGATTATCCCCACCTGCTATTGCTTTGGTGTCTCTCCAGAGATCCTGGTCACTTAGAATACATGAACCAAGCAGAGAATACTTTCTTTCTTTAAGGCCTTCAACCCTAACCCTAATCCTAACCTCCGATAGGCTTTCAACATTTCAGACTGAATTTTATCCTTTCCAGCAACCTTGTTACATTTGAGTTCTTTAATTGCTTCTATGACTCCAACCTTGTGAAATTAGTTCTCGCCTCTAGAGGCAGTTCATTTCCATCAAAAGATTTTATCGTGCCTATATTTGAGAGATAAGTAAAATATATATTCTCTCCAACTCCCAATGATGCTCTTCACTGTTGAGAGAAAAACTTCTTAATAACAGGTATGGAAAAGGTCTTTTTCTTACGAATTTTGCGCAGTATCTGCCAAAATACTTTATTGGCTAATCTAGAGTCAAAGACCAGTATAATACCATAGTGCTCCTATAACTTAAACTTAGACGTTTTCACTGTTTCTGCTGTAACGTTTCGCCGCTCAGTGCATTACCTGCGCAAAAGTGAAGATCTATTTCCAAGCCAAACTTTCTACGTCTCCTTTGCTAGGATGGCATTTTTAACTTGGTTAAACCAGAGGGTTCTTTTACAATTTGGTCTCACACTGGCACATTTTCGTCCGCAGCATGTATCTTTTCTTAGAAGATACAGCTGACGAAAACAATCTCTCCTCCGTTTAGACATCCTCAGTATGTGCAGACAAAGATGCTACCTATCATGGTTCAGAACTTCTAATCGTGAAAATACATTGGTTATCCCAGTTGGAACCGGAGATATCATTAGTGAAAGTGTGTGAACATGACTATGTTGATCATGTAGAAAAGGAAGTAGAACAAGAACGCTGAATCGAAGAGGAGTCAATAAATCCTCACAAAAGAAACAACAGTCGTGATGAAGGCAAAGTTTTACTTCGTGGAAGGAAAGAATATTACAGAGAAAGAAAAGAACTTATTACAACGCCAGAACGAGAGATGAAATTGAAAAAGAAGGAGACTATCATCTCTGAAAGGAATAGAAAGAGAAAACTAAATAGACTAGGGAAGAAGATGGCCTTGATGTTAAAGAAAATCTAAGTTGAAAATATAACTGACCTAAATGGTCTCATGTGCTGCGCAGCTTCTATCGCTGTGCAAATTCTTGTGGTTAAAAACCAAAAGAAAACAAGGAAGAAAGCCTCATGGAGGGAATGGAGACTTGAGAACCAAATTGAACATTTTAACAGAGGTGTGGGAAGGATATATTCAAACATAGAAAGTAAGATGGCGAAGAAAAGATTCAGGAACGAAGTGCAATGCAAGTACAACATTAGACACAAGGACTGCTGGTACTTAAAAAAGAGATAAGGCAAAAATGAAAGTAGAGTTAGGTTAAAAAGTGAATTAAAAATGCCAGCAGAGAACAAACCAGAACCAACAGAACAGGCTCTTCAGGAACAATCAAGAAAATTCTATCAAAAGCCAAATGATTAGAAGAAAATCTGGGGAATGATATGCTAGAAGCTGAAACAGCAAGAATATTTGGGGCAGAAATTTGGAGCCAAGTATTTCAACATAATTTTAAGACAGACTGGTTTGGGAATATAAATGAGAGATGGAAGATTGAATAACACAAGAAAATATAAAACCACGTGTAAGAATATGAAAATGACGATGGAAAAAAATACCAAACAAGAAATCCTCCGGAGCAGAATATATTCAGAGATTCCAGATCAAAAGTTTTCCAGCCATACACAGTTCTATACGACCATTTTCTACTGATTACATAGAAAATGGAACGCCAACATGAATAACAAAAGAACGGACGCTACTGATACAGAAAGACAAAAAGCAAGGTCAAGTCAGCAATTATTGTCTTATTACTCGCTTACCATTAATCTGGAAGCAATTTACTTGCCTTATACCAGATAAAGTATATAATTTTTTTTGAAATAGAGAATTTATTGCCACAGAAGCAAAAAGGGATGTAAGAAGAAAAGAAAGGTAACTACTGTTCTGCTTACATATTCGTACGGATAGTAAGATTTTAAATGAGGCACAAATAAGCAAGATGAATTTAGCTGTTGGTTGGATAGGTTATAGGAAAGCTTACATCAATGTTCCACGACGAGCTGCAGTAAATTCTGTCTAACAAAATGGCGACAATACTTGATCACAGTTAAGTAAGCGCTGGAGATGTCACAGACTCAGCGCATATCTGCGTATCGTTAGCCACGGCATGCCTAGTCGCCCAATACAGACAGTAGGCGAACCGTCTGAAGAGCGGAAAACGTCACTCCTACAGAAAGCAGAAGAGCGATTAATGATAATAATAGCGATGATTTTATTTATTTGCCACAAGGGTGAAAGATGAGGGGGACAATACAAAGACAGACATAAAGTGTGGTGGTCTACATATAAGGGAATGATAAAAAGAAAAAAAGGAAAGAAATAAATGATCATAATAATAATCCTTTCTACTGGAGGCACAAGGCCTGCAATTTCTGGGGAGGGGATTAATCGATTACATCGACCCCATTGTTTCACTGGTACTTAATTTATCGACCCCGAAGGATGAAAGGCAAAGTAGACCTCGGCGGAATTTGAAATCAGAACGTAGCGACAGACGGAATGCCGTAAAGCATTTCGCCCGGCGTGCTAAATATTCTGCCAACTCATCGCATAAATAAAAATAAAAATAACTATAATAATAATAATAATAATAATAATAATAATAATAATAATAATAATAATAATAATAATAATAATAATAAGTGGAATCTGAAGACGAAAACAATACCTATTGTCATAGGTGCCCTGGGAATGACAGCGAAACGGGCTGATTACTACCTAGATCAGATTCCAGGAAACCCCAAAATGGCTGAAGTTCAAAAGATAGTGCTCATGGGAACTGCCCATATCCTACGTAAAATACTGTGTATGTGATCTCAAATTTTAAAGCAAACACATAATTTTCTTATGGTTTCTTAAACATTCACT
>NC_068996.1:41735265-41740671 GCF_001194135.2 Octopus bimaculoides | reverse complement strand
ACAGAAGGGGGAACCTGCAAAGATTCCCATTTAGTGTACGGTGCAGAATGCACGAAACATAACTTGATTTATGTTGGTTGTACAACGGAACAATTAAACAAAAGGTTTAATGGGCACAGATTCGATGTCAGGCACAAGAACATTCTCAGAATGTATGAGGAGAAATATGTTTGCGGGTTATTGACATCACGCCCTGGAGGAATGAATAAGATGACAGGTGGATAATCATCAAATTTATACAAAACTGTTTGATTGAACATTCTTCTTTCTCTCTTTTTCTTTCCTCTTTTTCTGTCGTCTTCCTTCTTCTATTTTTTTCTTTCTTTCTGCTTGTTAAAAAACTTAAAAGCTGATGATGTCATTCCATCAACGTATGGACGCTGGTTATTCTCGTTCGCACTTTACGTTTAAATTTCTGAAATTTTGAATTTTTAATCACATCTTGTTTTGAACTTTACAAAGACAGACGTACTGTCGAAACATCGTTCAACTAATAAAATATCTATACAATCGAATCGCGCTCTTCGTCTTGACTATTTACCTTCGTGAAGAGTTATGTCAATACTTCTTAAAATATAATAATAATAATGATAATAATAATAATGATAATAATAAAACTAATAATAATAATAATAATAATAATAATAATAATAATAATAATAATAATAATAATAACAACAACAGCAACAACAACAACAACTACAACAACAACACTAAGGCGTGCTATGAGTACAAAACCGAAGAGGGTGGCGGAATTGGAAACTTGAAAAATCTTCGGGATTTGCCAAATCCAAGCAGTTTAGGCGTTAGAGTATAACAAACCGGACCTAGAGGTGGTGGACAAGGTGCACCACATCTGCCGTATAGTTAACGTTGCATGCCCTTTTGACCCATGAATAGTCAAGAAGGAAGGCGAAAAAATAGAGAAGTATAACTCTCTTAAATACAAAATATCTTAGCTATGGAAAATGAAGAAGGTGAAGATATTGTGAATTACTGTTGAGTTCTGGGGGACAATATCAGAAGGCAACAAGAGGAATATAAAGGAAGTCGGAATAGAGCGCCCAGTAGGACTTATAAAAGGTTTTCCCCCTTGGCACGGCCAGAATAATCAGGAAAGTATTAGATAGCTGAAAAGAACGGATAACGTGGTACTGTAATCCTGCTATGCATGCAAAACTCTTGCAAAACCTGAGATAATAATAATAATAATAATAATAATAATAATAATAATAATAATAACATCAACAACAACAACAACAACAAAAACAGCAACAGCAACAGCAACAACAACAACAACAACAACAACAACAATAATAATGATAATGATGATGATAATAATAATAATGGTTTCAAATTTTTCCACAAGGGTAATTTGCGGGAGGGACTGAGTCGATTACATCGACTCCAGTGTTCAAATGGTACTTATTTTATCAAACCCGAAAAGATGAAAGGTAAAGTCGAGCTTGGCGGAATTTGAACTCAGAACATAAAGCCGGACGAAATGCCACTAAGCATTTTACCCGGCGTGCTAACGATAATAATAATAATTAGCCTGAAAAACATCGAAAAAGGCAATACGGTAGACAATTACAAGCCGATATCCTGTTTGCCACTTATGTGGAAGTTATTGACTGGAATACTCGCAGAGTCAATGTACGAACAACTGGAAAAAAAATGGAGTTCTACCACATGAACAGAAAGGTTGCAAGAGTAAGTGTAGAGGTACCAAGGATCAACTCCTGATAGACAAAATTGTACTTAGAGACTGCAAGCGAAGGAAAACTAACTTAGCCATGTCATTGATCGATTATCGTAAAGCGTACGATATGATCCCACATTCTTGGATTATGGAATGTATGAACCTATTTGGTATTGCATCAAATGTTGCGAGATTGCTTGGAAAAAGTATGGCAAATTGGAGGACGGACCTGACAGCATACGGAAGAAGTTTAGGGACAGTAGAAATTAGGAAGGGCATCTTCCAAGGGGACTGCCTGTCCCCACTGATCTTTGTACTGTGCTCGATACTACTAACACTAATTCTGAGGAAAGCAAAAGCTGGGTATGTATTCAAAAGTCGCCAACAAAAAAATCAACCATTTGTTATTCATGGATGGGTGTATATCTTCAGTGCTGATATCAGAATGGAATTCGGACTGGGAAAGTGTGGTATGTTAATCTTGAAGAGAGGCAAAATCAAATGTATGAACGGACTATCGACACCGTCGGGGGAGGTTATGAAGCAGATAGAAGAGACGGGTTATAAGTATTTGGGGATTTTTGAAATGGAGAAATTGATGGAGAAAAAATGACAGAAAAATTTAAGTTGGAGTATTTGTGCATACTGAGAGAAACTTAAGTCGAAATTAAATGGACGGAATAAGATCGAAGCTATCAACACCTGGGCAGTTTCACTCCTTAGATATGGAGCAGGGGTAATCGCATGGACGACAGTAGACGAACTAAACAGCTTAGACAGAAAGACAAGGAAGTTGCTAACTAAATATGGGTCACTCCACCCAAAGAGTGACACAGACAGACTGTATGTACCAAGAAAAATAGGGGGAAGAGGACTTATTGGATGCGAACGCAGCATTAGAGCAGAAGAAAACAATATAGCACGGTATGTAAAAAATACCACAGAACCGCTATTATTAGAAGAAATAAGAAGGTCAGGCTTGTGTAGGATGAAAGATTGCAAAGATAAAGCATTATATAAGAATTTGAAAACGAATGAAACTGAAAATAGGTGGGTAAAGAAAAGAAAGCATCGTCAATTTCATAGAGATGGTGAAGATAAGACAGAGAAAAAAAGATAGCTGTTGATGACTAAAAGTGATTTAAAACCGGAAAAGGAGGCTCTAATCTGTGCTGCCCAAGAGCTAGCACTATGAACAAACTACATAAAATACAGAATAGACAACACAGCAGAAAGTGATAAGTGCAGAATCTTTGGACAAAACGGTGAAACCGTATGGCATATTACCAGCTAATGTACGCCACAAGCCCGAATGAATATAAGAGACGCCATGACAATGTAGCCAGGCTTGTCCATTGGACACTCTGCAACAAGTAGGACTTGACAGAGCAAAATATTGGTACGACCACAAACCTGAAGGCATCATCGAAAATGGAAACGCAAAGACCCTACGGGATCTTATGATTCAGGGTGACCATGAGATAGAGAATAAGAAACCAGACATAGTATTAATTGAGAAAGAAAACTGGATCATAGATATAGCATGCCCAGCTGACAACCAGGTATGCGATAAGGAAGAAAGAAAAGTCGTGAGATATGGCAGGTTAGCCTGGGAAGTTAAGCAGTTGTGGTCGATAAAAAAGGTAGCAGTAGTACCAATAATTGTCGGAGACCTAGGAACAGTGAGTAAAAATCTCGATAAGTACGTGGAACAAATGCAGAAAGCAGTACTGCTTCGAACCGCTCGAATACTGCAGGTGCTGGAAAAATAAGAGGTGTTACCTTAGTTCACTGGTAGTGAACAGCTGACACTGTAGTACATTTCCAAAGTTAGAAGCTGTGTAAAGGCAATAATAATAATAATAATAAAGGTCAGGCTTGTGTAGGATGGAAGATTGCAAAGATAAAGCATTGTACAAGGACTTGAGAATGAATGACACTGAAAACAGGTAGATAAAAAAAATAATTCATGGACAGTTTCATAGGGATGCTGAAGATAAGACAGACAGAGAAAAAGATGGCTATGGATGATTAAAAGTGATTTAAAACCGGAAGCGGAGGCTCTAATCTGTGCTGCTTAAGAGCAAGCATTAAGAACGAATTACATCAAATATAAAATAGACAACACATCAGAAAGTGATATATGCAGAATCTGTAGACAAAATAGTGAAACCGTATGGTATATTACCAGCCAATGTGCGCCACTAGCCCAGAGAGAATATAAGAGACGTTATGACAATATAACAAGGATTGTCCATTGGATACTTTGCAACAAGTATGTACTTGACAGAGCAAAAATGTCGTACGAACATAAACGCGAAGGCATCATCGAAAAGGATAATGCAAAGATCCTATGGGATTTTATGAAACAGTGCGACCATGAGATAGAGAATAGAAAGCCAGACATAGTATTAATTGAGAATGACTGCAATGATGCTGGATCATAGATATAGCATGCCCAGCTGACAACAAGGTATGCGATTAGGAAGAAAGAAAAGTCGTGAGATATGACAGGTTAGCTTGGGAAGTTAAGCGGTTGTGGTCGATGAAAAAGGTAGCAGTAGTACCAATAATCGTCGGAGACCTGGGAACAGTGAGTGAAAATTTTGAGAAGTACATGGAACAAACAGGGGGTGCAATAATGGTGGAACACTTACAGAAAACAGCACTGCTTGGAACCACTCGAATACTCCGAATGATGCTCGAAAAATGAGAGGTGTTACCTTAGCTCACTGGTAGTGAAAACCACAGATCTTAGAATGGAGCACAGATTATATCTCCCAAAAATCAAAATAGACAATAAAGCAACATCAATAATAAATAGCATAAACCTGGCCGTCACGGAACTAACAACCACAGAAACAACAGGCAATATCACTGAGCTAAATGACATAATATATGCGGCAGCCACTGCAGCCACAAAAGAAGCAGGATACTCACTCAAACCAATCCGAACAGGAGTTCTACCACCCAAACAGACCTTGTGGATAAATAACATCCAGAACAAAATTTAAAAAGGAGAAAAGATTTATCGATTCTCAATGAAATTAGTAGACAATCAACACAACTAAGTAACAAGAAGAAAACAAAAATACTGTACAAATACAGCATTACAGAAAAAGACTTACCTGAGGCAAAAGAAAAACTAAAGCAAGACATCCTTGCCAAAGCACAAAGGATCTGCCGGTATGAGAAACGCCAACGCTTCTTTGAACAAAACAAACAGTTCAAATCCAACCCCAAAAAACTCTACCAAGAACTGGGTAAAAATAAAATAGACATTACTGCAGCACCAACAGCAGAAGAACTGGAACAATTCTGGAAACAAATATGGTCGGTGGAGCAACAACCCCAGAAAAGGACCATTAAAACAACGAACTTAGCACCTGAGCAACTCTGGGCCCCTATAACAACTGAAGAGGTCACCCAGACACTGCAAAGACTAAGCAATTAGAAGGTACCTGGACACGACAAGATCCCCAACTTCTGGTTAAAACACCTGCCAGGAATGCATAAAAAGCTGGCAGAAAACTTTAACAACATACTAGCAGAACCAGAGACAATGCCTGAATTGCTCACGAAAAGGGAAAACCATCTTAATCCCCAAATCCACGGAAACGGAGAAACCACAAAACTATAGACCTATAACCTGTCTCCCTACGATCTACAAAGCCTTTACTGCAATAATATCGCAGAGATTGAGT
>NC_068996.1:41734368-41735255 GCF_001194135.2 Octopus bimaculoides | reverse complement strand
GAGAAACCACAAAACTATAGACCTATAACCTGTCTCCCTACGATCTACAAAGCCTTTACTGCAATAATATCGCAGAGATTGAGTAAGCACCTGGAAAATAACAACCTGTTTCCAGAAGAGCAGAATAGATGCTGCAAGGGCTCATATGGCTGTAAACACCAATTATTGATCAATAAAGCCATAACTGAAGAAGAAAGGCCTCAGTATGGCCTGGGTGGACTACCAAAAGGCTTTCGATAGTGTTCCCCACACGTGGATTCTGGAAACACTAGCCATAAACAAGGTGGCACCAATTATTATAAAATGCATAAGGCACTCAATGAGCAAATGGCAGACGGTGCTACAGCTCCAAACAAATGAGGGACTTGTGAAAACGAAAGCCATCCCCATTAGAAGAGGAATATTCCAGGGAGACACGCTCTCTCCACTCCTGTTCTGCCTGGCACTCACACCTTTAATTGAATTGCTAAAGAGAACTGGATGCGGTTACAAATGCTACGGTAAAACAGTCAGCCACCTTTTATATATGGATGACCTAAAATTATATGCTAAAAATGACAAAGAGCTAGAAACACTACTACAGACAGTACACAGCTTTACCAAGATAATAGATATGAAATTCGGATTAGAAAAATGTGCCAAAGCAACCCTGAAAAGAGGAAAATTAGTTAAAAGTAGCAATATAACACTAGATAAAGCCAATGAAATAAGAGAACTAGACGAAAGCCAACCATATAAATATTTAGGAGACAATGAACTAGATAGGATACAACATACACAAATGAAAGAAAAAATAAAGAAAGAGTACTATAGACGAGTTAGATCAATACTAAAAACAGAGCTCAATGCTAAAAACAAGATAATGGGTATCAACACTTTAGCTGTCC
>NC_068996.1:41725738-41733206 GCF_001194135.2 Octopus bimaculoides | reverse complement strand
AAAACTGCACTACTGGGCACTGCACACATCATATGCAAAACACTTTCAATACAGTAACCATAAGAGCACCACAGCAAACCACAGCACATACCCAAGGCACACAGAGCTGCGCTCGGTAGTGAAGTGAAAGCACGTTATAAAAATAAAACTACTGAACAATAATAATAATAAGGATGATGATGATGATGATGATGATGATGATGATGATGATGATGATGATGATGATGATGATGATGATGATGATGATACTAATAAAAATAATTATAATAACAATAATAATAATTATTATTTCTAATAAAGGTACAACGTCTGAAATTTTGGGGGAGTGGGCTTGTTGATCACATTGAGCCCAGAAACTCAACTTGTACTTGATTTATCGACCCTGAAAGGATGAAAGGCAAAGTCACCCTCGGCAGAATATGAACTCAGTCGCTAACGACGGGCGAAACGCCGCTAAGTATTTTGCCCAGCGTGCTGACAATCATAATAATAATAACAATATTAAACTTGTCGATAGCCTGGGTAGACTATAAAAATGCTTTTGATACTCTACCACATAGCTGGATTAAGAAATGTATGGAAATGTATAAAATAGCACCTACTCTGCGAAACTTTTTGTCTGTAAGTATGAGATCATGGAGAAACACACTGACTTAGAACAGTGACAATGAATCTGTTACATGAATGATTTAAAGCTCTTTGCAAAAAATGACCAACAACTCCAGGGCTTATTAGAGATTGTTAAACGATTCAGTGATGACATCAGGATGCAATTTGGCCTCGATAAATGTGCAAAAGCTACCCTTATGAAAAGAAAAATAACAGAAATTTCCAACGTTAATCGTGACCAGCAGAATGTCATAAAAGTGTTAGAACCAACGGATGGCTACAAATACCTAGGGGTATTTGAAGGTGATGGAACCAAACATTCAATGATGAGGGAAAGGATCAGAAGAGAACGTTATCACGGGATAAGGGCAATATTCAAGACAGCTGAATGCAAGAATCAGGATTCAAGTTTTCAGTACTTTAGACATGCCGGTCGTGACTTATAGTTTCAATATCATTAACAGGTCAATTACTGAAATATGTAATCTTGACAGAAAAATATGAAAATTGTTGACAGTACATAGAATGCACCACTCTAAGGCAGATGAAGAACGAGTTTAGCTGCCAACAAAAGAGATTGGCCATGGACTTTTACAACTAGAATTAACAATGAAGATTGCCACAATTGGCCTAAACACCTACTTGTAAAACTCAGATGACTGGATGTTAATACTTGTCTCAAAACATCAAAACAAGAAAGTATCATACTCAGTAACAAAATAGGCAAAGGAATATCTAAGTGAATTCCAAATACAACAAATCCCAGAATCAGACGTATTGGAAACAAGCTTAGAAAAAGCTAAACGTATGAAAAATCCTCCTAAAACTGCTGCCTTAGATATTCTTACTGATAAACGGCAAGAGAAGCCTCTCAATGGGAGATACCCATAGAGAGCTAATAGTACCGATATTGAAAAAGCTCTTACCTGTCAATGGTTAGTGTCTTCTGGCTTAAAATCAGTAACAGATGGGTTTATCATAGCAGACCAAGATCAATGCCTACCAACAAGGAGCTACCAGGCCAACATATTAAAGAACGGCATTATCCCAATATGTCATGTATGTAAACAACGAAATGAAACCATTGATCATGCTGTCTCCATGTGCAGTCTTCTTGCGCCTACAGAGTATCTCAACAAATACGATAGAGCAGCACAATATTTTCACTTGGTAATTTGCAAAGACCTGGACCTACCCCATGATAAAAACTGGTGATAACACAAACTATCTCCAGTGCTTGAAAAAGAAAAATCATGGAAGGAAAAGAAAATGTGTGGTCAGTTTGCGAAAGATATGAACGCCATGACAGATACACAGGAACAGTGGCTATGGATGAGAAGGAGTTACCTAAAGATAGTGGCAGAAGCAAACATATGCGCAGCTCAAGAACAAGCGTTAAGGACCAGCTATATGAAGTGCAGAATAAACAACAATCCCGAAAGCGACAAATGCGGAATGTGTGGTTAGAGGGGTGAAACGCTATAGCACATCGTTAGCGAATACCCGAAATCGGCACAACGCGAATAAAAAATACGCCATGACAATGTGGCAAGAATGACCCATTCGGAACTCTGTGGAAATCACGGACTACAAAGAGCAAAGACGTGGTATCAGTAAACCCCAGAAGGAGTCACCGAAAATGAGAATTGCAAAATCCTGTGGAATGCAATGATCCAGTGCGATCACGTGAGCAGAGATCGCAAACTGGACATTGATGTGGTGAATAAAAAAGAATGAACATGCATGATAATCGATATAGCATGCCTCGATGACAACAGGGTCAATGTGAAAGAAGAAAAATAAACAACTATGACGGTTTGAAGTGGGAAATGCAAAGGTTGTGGTCAATGAAGAGAGTCGACGTGATACCAATAGTAATTGGTGCACTTAGAAGTATCAGCACTCAACTACCAACATGGTTGGAAATGATTGGTGCAAGTGTAAAGATAGAACACCTACAAAATTCAGCATTGCTTCGAGCTGCAAGAATTTCTTTGCAGGTTTCTTGAAGCATGACCAGTAAACATGTGTCACCTTAGTCTGCTGGCTGTGGACAGTTGACACTTTCCATCATACCTAGCAAAATAAGCAATGAGGTTGATTCAAGTAATAATAATAATAATAATAATAATAATAATAATAATAATAATAATAATAATAATGATGATGATGATGATGAATAGAGAGTAGAGAAATAAATGATAAATAAAGAGAATCCCCACTTAGGGTAATCCAGGATAAACCCACACAAAATTCCTGGATTGCTCCATCATCCCCAAGGCATGAGAAAGGGCCCTCTTTTAGTTTATTTTCTCAAGCTTAGAAAAGCATATTCAGAGTCGATCCATTCAGTCTCACCAGTCTTGCCACTGTTGATCACCTTTCGATAAACACACAAGAAGGCAGGACCTCCTTCTTTACCTTCACCTACCTGTTTAAATGTTATTTGAAGAAACGGATGAGGGCTTGACCAGATAGGAAAGTGCCTGTCTTCAAACCTTTCAGACGGGTCCACCACACAACCTCTTTTATTACAGCGACGAAGCAGAGAAAGATCTGCCTTCCTTGAAGGTGGTGCGTCGATGTTCACTATACACTCAACAGGCAGCTGAATTCGTCTTACACGTGACAACAGCTGCTCCACACAATCTCACAACGCTCTAATGCACGGACACTGGATTATTGCATGCAGGACGGTTTCGTGCCCCTGCAAACATCTCGGGCAAGTTCGAGTGTTGACACTTCCGTCCCTGAAGAGCTTGTCTCAAACGGGCAATACCCCTCTTAAACATTGCCAAGCCAAAGACATTTGAAAATTGTCCATGACCTTCGACCCGAAGGTCCTCCGGAAAAGACTACACAGATTGTTCTCATCGATGCTTAAATTCAATCCTAGGCCATCATCACTCATACCCTTAACTAGCCCCCTATAGAAATCTTGGGTTGTTTTCCCGCTAACAGTTTTGGGCAGTGCCCGGTAACACTCTAGATGCTAAGCGCCCAACTTTGGTCTGCGTTTGACCCATGACTGCAGCTCTGTCAATGAGATGAGCTGCGGAAAGACGTGTCGCACGAAAGGCGCCCTTATTCACCCTAATTTTCTTCTTCGTCCACATCATCGCAGTGATTTAGATATTTCTGTAGGTGCGACAGTCTCAAAGCGTGGCAACGCACCAAATATGGTATCTCAAGACTACCACGGTTTGGGGTGTTCACAGCAGATGTATTAATAACGAAAATATTTTCCTTATAATCATCATCTTCAAAATGCTTTTATTCCATTGTTTTTTTTTCTTCTTCAGTCATTGAAACGTGGCTATGCCGGAACACTGCCTTGAACGTAGTTCTCTTAACAGTGATGAACTTAACCACCTGGAAAAAACAAACACACACAATTCAGTATTACTTCACAAGAAATTGTATGACGATGATAGCAACTCCAACCGACAATTCTACATTTAGTAACGAACATTTGTACATTGAAAATATACACATCAGCATTCTCCTCTTTTATTCATTTACTTGCTCCAATCATTATACTGCAATCAACCCCAATAATTAATCTTAACTCTTTAACATTCAGATTATTCTGACAAGTGTAATGCTTGTTTATTCACATTGTTTTGAATTAATCATGCACTATGTCATAGTTTTGAGATTTGATGATGTGACTGTTAGCATTTAGAACTATATTGTAGGGTTGGTTGGTGTGAAAGGCTAGATCTGACTCAAGAGCCTCTTCCATCTGGTTATCGATGCAAAATGCACCCGGTATATATTGCAAGTAGGAGAGCGAACCCCTACCATCTTCTTGCAGACGACAGGGTCACAACTCCGAATGGTTTCGGGCTATTTGTGCCCATCTTCAGTGGGAAATACTCGGTCGCAAGAGGTAGCAGTAGTTCACAATATATAGAAACTAAGCGACAATCAGCCACTGATCTTCCACAAGAAAAGTAGCTAGGTAGAAAATATCTAAGATATGTAAGTAGTAACTATACCAAGAAGTA
This sequence comes from Octopus bimaculoides, assembly GCF_001194135.2. NCBI lineage: Eukaryota > Metazoa > Mollusca > Cephalopoda > Octopoda > Octopodidae > Octopus > Octopus bimaculoides. The sequence goes on along the minus strand of NC_068996.1, from coordinate 41,728,587 downwards.
ATGTTTATCACCACATCAATATGGCTGTTCGACGTTAATGCCGTTTTTAACCCCAGGAACAGCCTCCTCCAGCTTGTTATCGATGCAATTGCGCGCTAGAGCGAATTCCTGTTATCTCTAACAGCCTGGTGTTCACTACTGACGATGGGCCCAAATAACCCGAAACCGTTTAGTCTGATGATCCCGTCGTCTGCTAGATGATGGTAAGGTTTCGCTCGCTTGCTTGCAATATATACCGGGTGCAGATTGCATCGATATCCAGCCGGAGGGGCTTTCTTCTGAGGTAAAAAACGATAATAACGTCGAACGGCCATACTGATAAACATTACTTCTCAGCATACGGCTTTCTTAACCAGCTACTTTGCCTGTTACTTATATATCATCAGTAATAAATAGGTTTCTGCGTTATATCATTCCAGTCATTGTCAATTTATTCACTAAGTTTATTAATTTTTTTAATTATTTATTTCCAAAAAGCATGTCATATAGTATGTGATAACGCAAATATCTGTTTGTTGTTAGTGATATACAAATAATAAATTAGCAAAAACACTGTATATTTTATTCTCATTTATTATATTCCCATTTTGAATGGAATTATTCCGTTTTGATTAAAACTATTCTACATTGAAAATAATACATTTCTAAATCTCTCAGAGATTTATACGATGAAGTATTTGTATGCTGTCAACTTAATGTGACAGTCCCCCAGAAGAGAATAATACTACTGCTGGTTAGACCTAGGAACCTGCACCGCTTCCTAGGTCTCAACAACGGTAGTATTATTCCCTTCACGGGGCTGTCACATTAAGTTGACATCATACACTTATTCTACATTGATTAAAATTATTCTCCTACCGAATGTGAAATGGTGTAAGATTACACACATCATCTTTTACAGACACACAGAACACACGTCTTATTATTCTCAGATACTAATTTGTCAACACGTATTACCTACACCGTCTATTCAAATTCCCCCACTGAAAGATATTGTCTGTCCTTCCATACAATTCTACTGTTCCTATCACTTAGCTCTCCCTCTCACGTGCCTATGATTTCCACCTATTCCGTCTCGAAGTGCCTCGCTCTAACTTACCCAAATCTTGAAAATAACTGTTTGAAAATACATGTTATGAATCTCGAAAACATTTCTAACCTAACTCTTTCATAAGCACGTTTAGCGATTTTTCTGCATTTGAATTTAATTTTGTATCGAATTGTATCGAATTAATTTTGTATATCATATATTTCCATAATTATTATACTTATTGCACACGCACGCATAGAGACATAAATAAATACATGCATACACACACACATGTACATATTTACATATATACATACACACACATTTACATACATACATATATATATATATATATATATATATCAGGGGCGTGCAATCTCAGGCATGCAAGCTATGCGCTGCATGCTCTGTTATATCATCGGAAAATTAGATAAAATAGTTACTTTCTTGCAAAGAAAAATCCGTCCAGTTGTTTTCGAAATATTCTGTCCCCTTCCCCTCTCTAAGTGACTAGTACTAGCTTTGAGAAGGCATGCATTGAGAATCCCGCATATAGACACTCCCTAACTCCCTATCTATGTCAGTTTGTCCTTCCTTCCTCTCTCTCTCTCTCTCTCTTAGTGACCTGTCAAAAGATATGCCAAGACCGATAGCATATATATTTTGTACCCCTTCCTCTCTCTGTCAGTGATTCCACAAATTTATCATAGGAAGTAATGCTTTCTGATAATAGCATGAGCCCATCTCTCTATCTCTTTGTTAGCTGGTTCTACTTTTTGACCGGAACTAGAGCAGTTCTCAAGAACTGCTATAATTAGCCATAATTCTTGGAACAGCCTGGCGGTAAGTTTGAATTGTTTATCCAAAACATCTGTTTGCACTATTATATTTTTGGAGTGTTCTGAAAACAAAAATATTTACTTTGACTAACGTTATTTTTCCATTGTTCTTTCTTTTTTTAAATTTACTTACAATTTACACAGATGCTTACACGTGTGTTACTTTTTTCGAAATGAGTGATATGTGTGTTATAAACGATATTTTGAGAAATAATTTTTCGAAAAGAGACTTCGATTGAAAACAATTAATTATAAACGGTGGGTGACCAACGAACTCGTATATTTAATCAGTAAATATGAAAAAAAAAAAAAAAAATGGAAAGTGAGCTAGATACAGCTTCTATCTTCACTGGTCTGTCAAGCCAGTGATTTCTTATTTTTGTTAGAAGTGTTCAGTGACATCTTTTCTTTTACTGATGTCTTATTTAATATCCAGAGTAAAAGTCATGACATAATGTATTGTAAAGAGCAAATAGATAAAACTAGAACTGTACTCGAAAATAAACTTGATAATTTTTCAAAGAGTGAGAGAGAGTGAAAGTGAGAGAGTGAGAGAGAAAGAGACTATATAGACAAGCAAATTGGCAAACAGTCTCAAAAGAAACTACGCAGTGTTTTCGTTTCTTAACTGAAATTATAAAATTTTCGCAGATCCTCACAGTTGCAAGAGAGAGATTTACTGTCGCAATTCCATATTTTCTACTTAATAGCCGAGCAAACTGCGACTGCAAAAACCTTATGCATTTGTTTTGAATAGAAAAGCAGGTACACATCGTAACCTACTGGCTACAGAATTGTGAAACTAGATTCGTTCCAAGATTGTGCTTCTACCATATCAGTCCATCGAACAACTTTGATTCTTGTTTGAAAGTACGTAGAGAGTCCCATGTGGGCACATCAGATCTTCAAGTACACACACACACACACACACGCTCATATATATATATATACACACACACACACACACACACACACACACA
>NC_068996.1:41722666-41724668 GCF_001194135.2 Octopus bimaculoides | reverse complement strand
GTCCAACCTCTCTACCTCCCACATCTTCTCCAGCCTATCCCTCCCCTCCTTCAAACGAGTTCACAACCTGCGTGATTTGCTAGTCTACAGTTTGTTCCCTAACCCCACATCCCAGCCTGGCTTGTTCCCCTGCTCCCACTCACGCTGCCGTACCTACCCATACCTCTCCAACGTCACCATCCTCACAGGCACCCATCATCGTCCCTATCACATCACCGACTCCTTTACCTGCACCTCTAATAATGACATTTTCTGCATCTCCTGCTATTTCCGCCCTTCTCTGTGCATCGATCAAATGGGACGCCGCTTGGCTGACCGGTTCCCAGAGCACCTCCGAGACATCAGACTTGGCAATTACACCCTGGTGTCGCGCCATTTCCACTCTACCGATCATTCACTTCAACGCCTGTCTGTGTTCGGATTGTCTTTGCACGGGGGCCATCCGGACACCCGCCTTCGCCGAGAACAGGAATTAGTCTTCTCTCTTCGCTCTTTTGCGACATATGGGCTCAACTCCCCTCCTCTCTTCATCTGTACCTACTTCCTCTCTTCACTCCAACCTACCTACTCTCTTCATTGATTCCGTCCTTGAGCTAAGGATGTTCCCTGGTTTGAGCGAGTCTTTTAGGATTCTCGTGAGTTCAGCTATGCATACTGGCAACGTTTTGTCTCGTTGATGTAAGTGTCTGGGTTCTCGAGGATTTTCCATGAGATCGAGTATGGGATCCCATCGTGTCTTAATTGCCAGACGTGGCTGGCCAGTTAGAGTCTCGTTTAGCTGTGCCCCCAATATTAAGAGCATCCTAGTTAGCGCCCCTAAGCTACAGGAAGATGCAGCTTCAGATGCCCAGAGACCGCAACAGATGCCCAGTAGGAGGCCACTACGAAACCAAGGTGATCGTCTATCAAGCCGAAGTTCCAGCGAACCCTGGCGATACCACTGGCAGAAGACACGGGAACAGAGCCAGCAACACCGCCACCATCGGCATAGTTAACAGCTTTAGCAACAATAGCAATAACAGCACCAACGTCAGCATTGACAGTTCCCCAGATGGCAGCAACAGCAGCATCAGCATCAACACCAGGCTTACCAATAGCTTCTCTAACGTCCGCAGTAGCGAACCTGACAACCCCTAGAGCAGCAGCATCAGGTTCAATGCCACCACCAGCTATAACGACAATAACAGCAGCAGCAGCGACAGCGACAGCGGCTCTATCAGAAACACTAGTGGAACCACAGATAATGACATCTCTAGCAACAATAGCAACTCTCCCACCTATCACGAGAACCACAACAATAACAACAACATCAGTCCTTTCACCATAATCGGCAGTGGCGATAACATTACGACGCTACCATCACCTCTAGCGATGCCAGCTGCAACAATGTCCCAGCTCCAACTACAACAATTTCGGTGATAGAAGCAGCAAAACTAACAGCAACAGCAACAGCAACAGGTTCAGCACCTACAACGCACATCCAGGGAGATACATCAAATGCTCCGGGAACTTTTTCAAGCAGCGTGTCTCCAACCACAGGTCCTCCTTCAGAATTCCGGCAAGGAGATACATAACATCGCAGGCCAGCCACGTCTGGCATCTAAGAGAGGATGGGATCTCATACTGGATTTCATGGAAAATCTTCGAGAATCCTAAAAGGCTCACTCGAACCAGGGAACATCCTTAACTCCAGAACGGAGATTTTCGGACCATGTTTACATTTTGGAAGGTTCCTGCTAGCTTTTTGGAGCCCACAAGACGGCAGCACAGCAGAAAGTCGATAGTCAATAGAAGAATGAGATAATCCCAATTGTTTACCTTTGAATACTGAGGCATTTTTCCTTCCGTATTTTGAAGAATTCATGGGCCAACAAGTTTTGGGATCTGACGACATGCCATAGAGCCAAACCCTTTATAAACGGGAAACCTAAAGTAATGCCATAAGCCGGCATTCCCCATTTTTAATATATACTGCTCTGCATCTGAACAGCATGTGTGTGTG
>NC_068996.1:41721184-41722274 GCF_001194135.2 Octopus bimaculoides | reverse complement strand
ATATATATATATATATATATATATATATATATACATACATACATACATACACATATACAAATATAAATATATATGTGTAGCAAATGAATTCTAGCAGCATTACACAGTTTCTTCACAGCCACACACGTTTATATTCTTTTTCTTTTCCTTCCTTTCCACCTACCTCTCTTTCTCTTTCCACCTATTCCACTTTTCCTGCCACTTCCTGTACCTCCCACCTACCACCTCCAGATATCAGTTTTCAGACCTAACACTGACAGAGTCAATAGAAATGACTCGACGAGATATATGTACTTGAGCCAACCTAGCTAAATACACATGGAGTCAACAGGTCTGCTTCGACCAATCCTTCCATTATTTGCTAACGAAAAGACAGACAGATGGTAAAGCTCAGAGAGCCAGAGAGCGAAAAAGAAAGAGAGAGAATGAGAGAGAGAATGGCTAGAGACTAGAGAGAGGGGCTTTAATGAAAATGATATACGTACGTAAATTCACACACACACACACACATATATATAAATGTGTATGTGTATATGTGTATATGATTACATATATGTATGTAAATATATATATATATATGATTATGTATATATATTATGTACATATGTTTACATACATACGCACACACACACATATATATACACACACACATACGTATATATTTTAATGAGAAAGTGAGACGGGGAGTGTTTCTCTGGATGATTTTGTATAGGGTGTCCGTGTCAGAGACAAAAGGAATCAGAGAAAGTATGCATAGGGAAGATTAAAAATCTCTGTGAGAATGTGTCTGTCAGAGTAAGCTCCAAACAGAAAAGGAGAGAAAGTATTGTATACATACATACATACATACAGACAGACATACATACATACATGCATACAGACAGACAGACAGACAGACAGACAGACAGACTTCATACATACATTCATATGTACATACATACATGTAATATAGATGTCTGCGTGTGTGTGTGTGTATGCATGGAGAAATCGAGAGATTGTGTGTATTTCATAGACTATAATTTAATATATATTAAACATATTTGTAAATGTGTGCATATATATATATATATATATATATATATATGTATAT
>NC_068996.1:41720688-41721174 GCF_001194135.2 Octopus bimaculoides | reverse complement strand
TATATATATATATATATATATATATATATATGTATATGCATATGCTTAAGTATATGTATGTATCTATGTATGTTTATTTTTTTATATATGTGTGTGTATATTTATATATATATAAATATATATATATATGAACACGTATTAACAGAGAATATAGGTGATACAGACACTCCCCATACACACATGCACTTACAAAAGACACATACACATTGAAGGACACGCATGCGTAGACACATACAATAGGAATACAAAATACAAAATGGCTGATAGTTAGCAAGGTGAGACACACATAAGAAAGAAGGAAACAAAGGACCACTGATGAGGTCACAGAAGTGTGACGAAAGAACTCTGGCCGAAATAAGATTAAGATTAAGATTAATGTAATATAAAGCTGAAAAAAAAAAAAAAAAAAATTAACACCAAATATACAGTGCGTGTGTTTTTATTGGCTAAACTGGCAATATGACCATCCCCAAGTACAACAATATA
>NC_068996.1:41715815-41720617 GCF_001194135.2 Octopus bimaculoides | reverse complement strand
ATATATATATATATATATATATATGCATATAATATAATATACACACACACACACACACTGACATGCATGTATAAATAGATAGATAGATAGATAGATAGATAGATAGATAGATACCATGAAATCAAATGGAAGATTTAAAATGCAAGACGGAATATCCTACCGTCTCTTATCAGCTAGTGATATTTTGTAGGAATTTAACAACATTCTAAGATTTGAAGGTGATTTCTTCTGAGACTGTATTATAAATGATAATGGAGATTCAAGCAAGAAACGCATAAAAAATAAATAATAGGAAATGATTAATAATGAAAATAGAAGCAAAAATATTGTTCAGTTATACCACAACCCATGATGGAATTTCTTAGGCGTCGAGCAAGCGGTTATTATATGGACGCGAGAGCCAGAAAATAAGAAGAAAGGAAAAGGATATTGAGGCAGAGTTTTGGGTGGGACGTGAATAAAGAAGTAGGTATGAGAGAAAAAGAGAATGAGAAAGAGAAAGAAGGAAGATGTTAGTGACAGGGCCGACTGAACAGGTCAGGAAAAAGGGTCAAATCTGCATTTGTAGATATTCTTCTTCTTCCTTCATACACACGTGGATACTTAACCACGTCCGTTCGCGAGTACATACAAACTTGCATTCATAAGTCATATGTACACATACACTCTTCCTGCGGTTTCGTAAGGAGTGGACGTATATTTCAGTCTCGGTGTTGTACAATATTTATTCCTCTCTGTATTTAACCATTTTCTCATTCCAGTTCTTAGATTAGAATGATTGAACATCTTGAGATTGAGCTTCATGAACGGAAATGTTTTCGTCTCTCTTCTCCCTGTACACTATCTTTAGAATAATCTGCTTTTGTTTAAGAGCTTAGCGTGAAGAGTTGCCGTACATTTTTGTAATTTTTTTTTTTTTTTTGCGGAAACATATGCATCACAAAAACATATGCATCACTTACCAATCAACTGCTCTGATGATATATTTTATGTTTTGCTTGTTTCAGTCAATCGGCTGCGGCCATGCTGGGGCACTGCTTTTAAAACTTATTCTTTTAAAGCCTAGTACTTCACATATCGAGGAACAGCTAAGTTACGGAGAGGTAAACGCATCAACACCAGTTGTCAAGCGGTGGTGGTGGTGGTGGGGAACAAACACAGACGCAAAGACAAACACACACACGCACATACACTCACATAAACACACACACACACACACACACACACACACACACACACAAACATATACATATAGACGTCGGGTTTTTATCTAGTTTCCGTCCACCAAAACTACTCACAAGGCTTTGCTCAGCCTGAGGCTATAATAAAAGACACTTGTCCAAGGTGTCACGCAGAGGAACACAACCCGGAACCAGTGGTTGAGAAGCAAGCTTTTTACCACACAGACTCAGCTGTGTCTATGAATAACTACGAAAATCAAGGAGAAAGAAGATGACTACAGACAACTGCTTCGAAACCTTTAACTTCTATGGCCAGATTATAAATTCAGATTTATACAATAATAATTGGTGCAGTTAGTCTTTTTAGTAAATGCTTAAGTGACAAACTAGAAAAGCAAGGGTTCCTGAAAAAAATATATATATATATCCACTTACACATACATCACGAATACAAATTTGCAAATCCGAAAAGAAAAAAATAAATGCTAGATTTTACTCAAGTTTAAGTTAATCTCATTGAAGATGGAAGGAACTGGTTTCTTAAAAAGATGGAGCTTGATGTGTCTTTTAGAAACCTGCTCCTTTCTCAGTTCACATAACTAAATTTAGAATAGAACCATAGATAAGAATATATGTTTGGTTGTGTGTGTACATGTGTGTATGTGTCTGTCTATCTGTCTGTCTGTTTGTCACTCTGTGTGTTTGTGTGTGTGTGTGTGTGTGTGTGTTTGTGTGGAGTTATGATAAAAACAATTTTACATTAAGGAGGTGTATTCAAAACTTTCTGAAGATTCATAAATAAGAACGGTATCTTTCATCGGACTGTGGTACATTTGAATCCATCTTGGCTTTACTTCACATGTTTAATTTTCGAAGTAGATGGAAATCTCTTGAATTATAATTACTATGTAATGTAATATCTGACAGAAAAGCTTTTATGGCATGTTTTTATCGAATAAATTTGGAATAATTTCATTGATTAAATTTGTACTTGTCTCATTGTTCGTAATACAGTCGTGCATATAGAAATTTGTAATCAGGTGTATCTCTTTAGGTTTGCCAGCTTCAAATTTTGAGCTTGCTTTTTAGGAATCCGCATAAAAAATGCAAGAACAGTTGTTGATTTTATTTGAAAATTTATAGAAAGTTTAACCTGCTTGAGTTGGAAATTTGAAGGCTATTATTCAGAGTGTTGACAAGCATGTAAAACTTTGTAATCAGTTGTACTTATTTAAGTGTCAGCTTTAATTCTTAAATGATCGCAAAAGTATGTAAGTAGGTGGAAAGGTTAGTTGGTCAGCAGATTTATAAACTTGTCGGTGTCATCTAAGAGATTTGACCTGTTTGTTTTGGGAAGGTGAAGGCTATTGTTTCGTCAAGTGTGTAAGTCGTCATGATTAGGCGTGTTCCTTAGTATCATGGAGTTTTAAGGAGCGAACAGGACAGAGAAACCATTAAACTCCCAACATGCAACAGCAAATGTCGGTTATATCACTCTTACATAAATATGCGATCAACAGACAACGAAAAATGTCATCAGTCATCACGATACTATTTACAATTAAACCGTTATTCTATTGTTGAAACAGCACGCACTGTAATCTGCTGAAAAGACTAAGGACTGGCCTCAGATGATTATAAGAGCAATGTATTTTCCTTACATATCTATCTATATATATATAGATATATAGTTTAAATTTACAGAAAACAAAAGACGAAGACAGGTGACGGAATATTAGTTTGACACTTGAGAATAATGGAAAAGTTTTTTTATGTTTCGAGTTTACGCTCTTCGACAAATAAAAAGGATGAGAAAAAATGGGGAGAGAACGAAAAACGGAGAGCGGAAAAGTGTTTAGGGATTTTGTATATATATATATATATACATGCACACACATAAATATATAGAGGGATAGATAGATAAATAACAATACCAGTAATATCGGTGGAACATTCGCATAAAAACTTCTATCAAGTCAAAATATAACAAACCTACTAGAGATTATTTGGGACAGGAAAGAAATATCATTTATAAAGGGTAACTGCTCTGCAGATGTGAACATCTCCCCCAAAATCAGCGGAAAAGAGACAATATATGAACAGCTACATGGAAGCTCGCAGCTCTTCTAACCTCGTTATAAATTTACATTTATACCAGTGATTATTGGTGCACTCCTTTACATTACTAAATATGTAAGCTACAATCTGAAATGGCTATGATATTCTGGTAACGAGAGCGAGAAAAAGAGCGTATGGAGGAAGAGAGGGGCCGAGTAACACGTACTTCTTGATACAACCTCTAAGTGTAACAGTAAAAATATGCAAGGCTTTCTTAATGTCTAGTATGCAAAAATTACCACTACTGCTAACCAGTGACGGGAGCATTTGTTTCTTTACTGGGAACTAGCTCCTTCCTTCCATGGAGAATTCTGATAAATACAGAATTAAAAGAATAACTATAATCTCAACTACTCCTTGTTTTCTTGTGCCATGATAGAATAAATAAACATACTGTCCTATGTCTCGTTTTTCCTATACATGCTTGTTTTTATATCTTCGCTTAAAATTTTCCCCAGTAGATTTTTCTTTGATAATCACCTAACAAGCCTTTATTAGCCTTATCATTGTATAGAACCAGGAAGTTCATTCAACTCCTGACGAAGTGATTTACAAACACATACAGTAATACCTCGCCATATCGCGGTTCACCTATTGCGGTTTATTATTTAAGCTTATGTTGATTCCTCCGTGGCGTTGTTTTGCATTTATAATAAAATAAATATTTACAAATTATAAAAATAACATTAAAAAAATATATAGTGTAGTACTGTTTCTACTTCACGGATTTTTACCTATCGTGGGGTGGAGTTGGAACCTAACATGTGCGATAATCGAGGAATTACTCCACTCATAATCCTAGAGGATCAACATACATTCATATGTTCCGTTCTTTTTACAGCGTTTTTCTTTCCTCATAGCTATATTAATATATTTTGTTGTGCTTGGGAAGAGTCATATTGTCCTAATGCCTTATTATCTAACACACTCACCGGTTCGATTTCCACTCATTTATTATCTATATGTTTCTTTACAAAATTTTCGTTGCTTTCTCAGCCTTGTCAATGATGTTGACAGTCCATCATTGGAGCGGCGTTCTTTTTTGTCTGTTTGTGCGCATGTGTGCGTCAGTATGCATGTCTGATTGTGTACGCGCATATGTATGTATTTATGTGTGTGTATGCATATATGTATTTATCTATGTTCGCATGCATGTATGTATGTATTTTGTATATACATGTGTTTATGTGTGTGTGTTTGTGCATTTGTATGTTTGTTTGTGTATGTGTTTGTGTGTGTATTTGTGTGTGTACCTCTGTCTCCTTGTGTGTGTATGTTTGAGTGTGTCTATGTGTAGGGTTTGTGTGCGTCAGTTTTGTATGGATGTGGGGATGTGTCTTTGTGTGTATTCGTGTATGCGTGTGTATGGTCGTGTGTTTCTGTCTACTTGTGTGTGTGCGTGAGACACATATGGAAACATATCGCGCGCGCACGTACACACACACTCACACACACACACGCGCACACACACACACACACACACACACACACACACACATACAC
>NC_068996.1:41714746-41715786 GCF_001194135.2 Octopus bimaculoides | reverse complement strand
CACACACACACACACACACACACACACACTCACACACAATTTGCTTCAACACACGAAATCATATAAAAAATCTTGCAAGCTAGATACAAGAACGAAATATATTAATATAGTATCGTAAAATCTATTAGAATTTAACGCAACAATCATTCTATGTTTCTTTCTGATTTTTCTATACACATTTTTGTCTCACCCGCTCTCTGTCTCCATCTCTTTGACTATGTTTCCATTTTTCTTTCTGTGTATGTTTCTCTCCTTCTTTCTATCTCTCCCTCTCTCTCTCTCTTTCTCTCTCCATGTATATGTGTATCTCTCTATCGATCGATCTATCTATTCAGCTTGCTAGCTAGCTATCTGTCTGTCTGTCTGTCTGTCTATCTATCTATCTATCTATCTATCTATCTATCTATCTATCTATCTATCTATCTATCTATCTATCTATCTATCTGTCTCACTCTCACTGAGGCAACATACAATCTAATACGTTCTCGCGTTCTCTCACACACACTTTTCCTTTTCATTCTCTTCATTTCTGCCTTAGCCTCTCTTATCTCAGGTTTTAATTAGAATTCCGCCAGCTTGCCTAGTATTCATGCTATTTATTACTCATGTAAATATTTACAGGAGTTAACATAAATTGATATATGGTCAAACTGGCTCTTCGATATCCCAACAAATACATTGATTTATTCGATATTTGCTATTATTTGCTGTTGGTATCGTTATAATAATAATGATGATGACGATAATAATAATAATAATAATAATAATAATAATAATAATAATAATAATAATAATAATAATAATAATAAGACCTGGAAATAGAGATAACTCGAATGTGGAGTCTAAAAACAGAAACAATTCCTATCATAGTAGGTGCCTTAGGTATAATTAAAAAATACTCAGACAAATACATAACAAAAATACCAGGACTTACAAATATATGTAACATACAGAAAATTGCACTACTGGGTACTGCACACATTCTACGCAAAACACTTTCAATACAGTAAACATAAGAGCACCACAGCAAACCACAGCAC
>NC_068996.1:41712090-41712744 GCF_001194135.2 Octopus bimaculoides | reverse complement strand
CACACACACACACACACACACACACACACACTTCTATAAGAATAAGCGACGGCATAACAATATCGTTAAGAATTTCCTTTCATTAACAAGCGGTTCCTTGTTCAAGCCTGCAAACTTTTACCCTTTACTTGTTTCAGTCATTAGACTGTCTTGGAGAATTTTATGTTGAACCAATCGATTCCACTATTTGTTTTCTAAAAACCTGGTATACATTATATCGGTCTCTTTCGTCGAAACACTAATTTACTGGGTTGTAAACACAACAACACCGGCTGTCAAACGGTAGTGGCAGCAAACACAAGGACGCAAATACATGCAGATGAACATATACATATGTTTATGATAAGAAGGTATAAGAATACCATTGTCGTTTTAGAATACGATTGTGAGCTCCGGGTGCCACTACTATGGACTGGTAGATGCATTTCTGGCTTTTAACTCTCTTCAGTACCAGATATCAGGATATGAAACACGTGTAATCTTTTTATTATATTTATCTTATGATATTTACTTTACTTTATATTATACTCATTTATTGTGCTTTTAATTATTAATTTTTCTATATGTGATAGTGGATTATCATCGATGAGTTCTTGATAATTGGTTATTTTCCCTAAAACTATATATTTTATATATATATATATATATATACAT
>NC_068996.1:41708572-41711703 GCF_001194135.2 Octopus bimaculoides | reverse complement strand
ATATATATATATGTGTGTGTGACGAGCAAAGACTCAGAAACATGCCCCTGAATGCAGGCTAGGCTGGGTGCAGGAGTTTGTCTCCCCCTCGCAAACATAAGGACACAGGAAATGTGTCAAGGCCGACAGGAGGCGGTCCAACTTCCTAGGGCTAAATAGCAGTAGTATATACCCTTATTGGGGCTGTCATGTTAAGTTGGCAGTATACAACAACTTTATATCTATATATATAAACACATACATGTGGAAGACTGAATGTGTGCCCAGTCATTATCTTATAATTATTCTGCTTGTCATTACGTTATTTAGCCCGTCGATAACGCTTTCACGTGATTAGAGAAAAAGAGGAAGAAAGAAAAGAGAGAAATAGAGAAAAAATGAAAAAGAGGGAGAGAGAAAAAGAGGATAAGACGAAGAGTGCGACAGAAAGAGGGAGAAAGAATAAAAAGGAGAGAGAAAAAGTGGGAGAGAGCAGCGTCCATGACGTGAGGATGGGGGAACTTGATATTTATTACGTGGTTAAAAATTTTTGTTGAAGTAAGTAATGATATAAAGGAGAGTTAAAAATATAATTTTAGAAGAGGGGTGATGTTGTGATGGTAAGGTTAAAGAAAGGCAGAGAAAGAGGGGGGAGATAGGATGGACAGAGAGAGGAAGGACAGAGAGAGGAAGGAAGAGGGAGAGGAGGGACAGAGAGAGAGAGAGAGAGAGAGGATGGACAGAAAGAGAGGTTTTTGGATAAAGTTTCCAGGGATAACCCAATAGGTTTACCATTAATTCCATGAAATATTTACGGGTCCCTCTAGTATTAATGCTTCTGAAGAATATTTCAATTCAAAATGGTCTGTGTAACAGATCAAGACTGGAAGTGGAAGCCCAGCGTTAACATTCTACTGAAGCCTCAATAATAGGTGGTACATTGATCGGGAGACGTGTTCTCATTCCCAGAATAAAGCTGGCACTCAGCGATCCAAACTTGCTATTTACTTTAGAAAGAAACCAGTTTCCCGTTCGCCTGTCATATGCAATGACTATCAAGAAATCACAATGGTAGACATTTGATAAAATGGGGCTGTTCTTGCCTGAACCTCTATTCGGCCATGGTCAGCTATATGTTGCATTCTCAAGGGCTCACAAATTGTCTGATGTGAGGGTTAAAGTCATTAACGCTGACAAATAAGGGGAAAGAAGAGGGAGAACTTACACGAAGAACATAGTCTACAAAGAAGTATTGGATTGAAAGGTGTACGCAACTTGAAACGTATTATAAGTTACCAACAATGCTTTCAGAGTATGCCGTGCTGCATTTAATTTTCACCCCTGTGAAATTGTGACACCTATATTTTACATATAAGATAATTTTTTACTATAAAATTTTTGTTTTCTAGATATGAAATTGTGAACATGTAAATTTTAAAATGTAATTTTTTTTCTGTTTATGGAAAAAATGGAAAAATAATGGGGAGAGTGTTGTGTATTAAGTCTATAAAATTGTGCATAAAGTATATAAAGTGTATATATAAAATGTATTAGGTAATCATCATATTGCAATTTCCTTCACTTTTCAATGATTAGCAGATGAGTGACTATCTTTTGATACAGACACAACACAGGCTACGCTATCAGGTTTTTTTTGTTTTTTTTTTGAGAATGTTTTCAGGAATAACCCAACAGATCTACCATTAATTCCTTGAAATATTCACACGCCTCGCTAGTATTAATAAATACGAAGAAGCTCAAATACAGGTGGAAATTACCAATCTTCATTTGATTCAATATTCGCAGAGAAGTCCTAGTGTCCATACTGATATCTGCGAGAAGCAATGGTATGGAATTAATTACTATCATACTCACACACACACACACACACAAACAGAACCATGTACACAAACAGACACATAAATAAATTCACTCTCACACTGAACAAAAATACTCAAACTGAAGCACACAAATATGGAAACACACACCCACGCATAAAAAAAAGATTTATACACCTAACTACACGTATAAACATATACATTCACACGTCTGCACATGTATTTACAATCGCACGCACACACACACACACACACACACACACACACACACATTTTCTCACGCGCACATGTATATTGAAACATACACCTGTGCCCACATATACACTTAGAGGAACACAACAAAAACACATATATCAGTGTATAATTAATCATAGAATATATGAAGTGATAACTAATTCGATTGCAATATCCAGCATAATTACGTATGCAAATGGATATGTATCTGCTGGTGAGTATACTTGTGTGTCGTAGTGGCGTAGAGGTGGGTGTGTAACGAGAGAGAGAGAGAGAGAGGGAAGGAATCAGATAAGAAGACAAACAGATAAACACTGCGACATTTTCGGTACACATTGAATAATAGTAATGATATATTATGTATATTTCAAGATGCAAATCTTTAGAATAAATGCGGTGTTATATTACACAGAGATACATATTCAGTTCAATACACAATGCACACTTTCCATCCCTATTCTCACTTAAATTCCTAGCAAAGTGCATGCACGTATGGAACGGCACGTAAACCGTAGGCATGTGCATAGGCTTGTACGCAAGAAGCACACATTCATGATTGCATACAAAAGTATATGCATATCCGCATCTGTACGTACATACATACATGTTTACGCATATCTGTCATACAGTCTCTACATATGCATGTGTATGAGTGCGCGTGTGTGTGTGCGTGTGTTTGTATGAGTGTATAAATACATATAAATATATATATACATATATATAGAGAGAGAGAGAAATATATATGCATAAATAGGCACACACACACACACACACATATGTATATATATATATATATATATATATATATATATATATATACAAGAATAAGGGCAGAGAATCGTCAATTAATAATAGAATTAATAATTAACAATTCTGCCAAGTAGTTCAGTATGAAAAAAACCTTTATCGGTAAAACTATTTATCATTATAAATATACAGGGATTAGCAATTTAGTTGCTTCTCCAACATACTGAAAATTTAGAAATAGCAGTCAAAGAACTACTGATTCCAAACTACAAATTTTTCTCTAAAGTGGATGGCGATAGGGACTCCTTGAAATTTTGGGTATTTGAGTATATT
>NC_068996.1:41708195-41708512 GCF_001194135.2 Octopus bimaculoides | reverse complement strand
TATATATATATATATATATGAAAATATGCATACATATACATAGGGGTGTGTGTGTGTGAATATATATACATATGTGCATATGTATAAATGTGCACAGACATATATATATATATATATATATATATGTATATATATATACATACACATTATATATACAAGCGTGTGGGTGCGTGTGTGTGTGTGTGTGCACGCGCACGTACGTATGTGTGTGTGTACATTTATGCAGAGGCTTGGTAGAATTTGCAGAGGTGACGGTAGAAATTATTACACTAGAGTACGCATTCTTTATTAACACTTAATTGTAAGCGTATATATAT
>NC_068996.1:41706594-41706824 GCF_001194135.2 Octopus bimaculoides | reverse complement strand
TATATATATATATATATATATATATATATATATATATGCATGTATGTATATATGTATGTATATGAAAATATACTTGTAAGTATATACATCTTAGTTCATACACAGATATAGAAATATAGACACAAGTAGCTCGAATACGGATATTATATGCATATGTATTTGCAAACATGCCAATGTATGCAAATCCATATGTAAATAAATACAAATGTATGTATGTGTGTATGTATGTA
>NC_068996.1:41704279-41706494 GCF_001194135.2 Octopus bimaculoides | reverse complement strand
ATAGATAGATAGATAGATAGATAGATAGAAAGATACGCACACACACACTCACACGCACTCACACATATATATATACATGCATACACACACACACAGACACACACACACACATATATATATATATATATATACACACAGACACATATGTATATATATGTGTGTGTATGTGTGTGTGTGTGTATCTATCTTTCTATCTATAGCATACACAACCCTCAACATTCAGTTTGTCACATTCCAAACATATTGAAAGTACATTCAACACAATACACACACACACACACAGGCACACACGCACACACACACACACAACACACATACACACTCACACACAAGCACTCATACACACATACACACATTCACACAGGTGGACATTAAACCCATTCAATAAATGCTTGTAAGCCAGTCCCTTGCCAGGGACCCACAGAGATTTTCTTTTAGACAATTGACAACTACACACCTTGAAGACTATACCAGACTATATCTAAAACAAGACTTCAACAAAAAAATAGACATGTTTTTGATCCCCAAACAGAATATAAACTGTTTTTATTTCAAATTTTATAAATTTTTAGGAATTTTCATAATTGAAACCGATAATATTCTATATATTCTGTATATAATTTTCAAAATCATTTTATTAAATTCTTTATAAGTTGAAATATCTTAGATTTAATTCTCTGCTATTTCCACCTCCCTATTTTATATATAAAAATTTGATTTGTATTGATCACTAATCGTTTTTCAACTACCTGTATATATTTGTACATACATGCACACACATACACAAATATATAGATGCATGTATGTATGTAGGTATATACATATATACACGAACGCACGCACACCAACACGCACACACACACAAACACACACACACACACACACACACACACACACACAAACATACACACACACACACACATATATATAATTATTTGAGTATAGAAAAGCTTTTCCTTCTTACATTAATTTTGCATTAAATCTTATTAAGGCTTGATTATTTATTAAGGAAGCATTTTTTTCTTTTTTCGTCTTGTTTTTGCATTGCTTTCTTAATTGTTTGAGTAGTTTTAAACATCTACCTTCCTTGGCAAACTAGCAATATTTTTACTTTATATACCTATATACATGCATATACACTAGTGTCTCAGAATCCTATTCGGAAATCAGTTAAACGTGTTGAACACGCTGTCGTCGTAAAAGGAAGACATACACTACAGTAAGTAGCATATTTTGCGATTGAAATTGCCTAGACCAAGGGTTTTCAAACTGTGGTCCGCGGACCACAGGGGGTCCGCAAGGACAAGACAGGGGGTCCATGGACATCAAATACTTTTTATGGGCAATTTGATTTTATATATGTTTTTTAATCGAAGTCTTTTAATTGATAATAAACCTATTTGTTAAATACTGTTAAATAAATAAATGTAAAAATATATGTTATTTTAAGCAAATATTTATGTATAAATTTCATAAGCGTTTATAAGGGGGGCCCTAAGGTAAAGCCTGAAATATAAAGGAGTCCGCAAGTCAAAAAGTTTGAAAACCCCTGGTCTAGACCTGTTAAGAATAGATAAAGAAATAACCAGCCCAGTTTTCGCTGTACACGGAGAAAATAACTTTATTTTATCAGTTAATACATATGAGCACGGATCAGCAAATAATTTATTCGCTGTAAGTATAAAAAAGCACCCGCAACTTTGTTTAGGGCCAAAATTACGTCTGCTCCTGGCAAACAAGACACAACATGTCGAAAAACACGTGCGTCCTAGAATACTGTGTACCAATGGCACGAGTGTGTTAAACAGACTAGCGTAGTAGGTTACCGGAATATATATCAGTAGATATAGGATACATATTTTCATGCAAGATTTAACAAAAAACCTAAAATAAAAAGGAAAAAATATTCGACACAAAAATATATAAATATCTTAAAATAACTGAAAGGGAATGATAAAAGGAGAATATGCATACTATATACTATGAAGTATACTATAATAGGGGCATATATTTTATCTTTTATAACTTGTTTCAGTCATCAAACTGCAACCGTCCAGGGGTGCCGCCTTTAAGAATTTTACTCGAACGAATCGACATCAGAACTTATTTTACTGTAAAACCTGATACTTGCCGAAATGCTAAATTTCGGACCCGTAAACGCACTAACACTCGTTGTCAAGCACACACACACACACACACACACACACACACACAC
>NC_068996.1:41695984-41698782 GCF_001194135.2 Octopus bimaculoides | reverse complement strand
TATAACATACAGAAAATTGCACTACTGGGTACTGCACACATTCTACGCAAAACACTTTCAATACAGTAAACATAAGAGCACCACAGCAAACCACAGCACATACCCAAGGCGCACAGAGCTGCGCTCGGTAGTGAAGTGAAAGCACGTTATAAAAATAAAATTACTGAACAATAATAATAATAATAATAATAATAATAATAATAATAATAATAATAATAATAAAGCTGTTTACTAGAAATGACGATGAGCTAGTAGGGCTGCTAACAACTGTCAAAAAGTTTAACAATGACATCGGGATGGATTTTGACCTCGATACGTGTGCTAAAGCAAATTTTGTAAGAGGTTAGCTCAGGCAAGCAGCTTCCATTTAATTAAATACTAACGCTGCAATCAAGGAGCTTAACCCACAACAAAGTTTAAAATACCTGGGGATATATAAAGGAGATAAGACTTTTACTGAAGACTGAACTCAACACAAAAAACCCCGCATCGAAGCGAATAACACCCTGGCACTTGTAGTAGTCCAATACAGTTTTCACATCATTAACTGGAATCCTATGGAGCTCCAAAAACTGGACAGTTGGACAAGACAACTATTAACATCTAAGAACATACACCACCCAAAAGTAGACGTTCATTGGCTGTACTTGCCTAGAAGTCATGGAAGAAGAGGAATGATGCAGCTAGAACTGTGATATATGATCTCCAAAATAGCAATGAACAGGTACTGGATGCTGCGGCTTATGTGCAAACATGAATGGAGCAAAAAGTCACATTCAAGGAAGATTTCAGATTCGCAAGGGAACTTGGCATGAACCTTGACTGAAACCACTGCTACCAAACAAGTACAACGGATCAAGTAGACTGCAAAAAAGAACCGGCAGAAAGAAATTGAGGAGCGGTGGAGCCAGAAGCCTCTGCATTGACAGTATATTAATCGAAGTCGACACACTGATGTAGACCAAACACCAACCCATCAGTGGCTGAGAAGTTCGAGACTGAAGGCAGAAAATGAAGGTTTCATATTGGCGGCACAAATTCAAAGATTGCTTACCAAAAACTACCAGGGTAACTGTTTTCAAAACAGTTCTGACCTTAAATGTAGGTTCTGCGACACATTTGACGAAACAATAGACCATCTCGTCTCGGGATGTGCTGTACTGATACCAAACGAATACAAATATTGCCACGATAGGGTAGAACAATATTTACATTGGAAAATATGTAAACACCGACATTCCTGCTTATTGGTATGAACATCATTCTGAGCCAGTCATTGAAGGTAAAAATGTCATCATCGTCTGGGATTTTCTAGTCAACACCGACAGAATAATCTGGGTTAATCGACCACTCATAATTATAAAAGACAGGGAAGAAAATATTTGTAGGCAAATAGATGTAAGCGTTCCCACTGATAAAAATATATCTATCAAAGAATTTGACAAATTAAGTAAATATAAGGACCTGGAAATTGAAATACAAAAGACTTGGCATCTTAAAGCAAAGAACTATTCCTGTTATATTAGATGCCGTAGGTGTGATAAAAAAAGGATGTCAGAAACATTTGGATAAGATCCCAGGAGAATCATGCCTCAGAGAAATCCAAAAGATTGTATTGACAAGTACTACACACATCCTTAGAAAAACCCTATCGACTAAAATGCCTGTGTTGTATTACATAAGGATATTTCCCCTCCCAAAGCTTTCAGTCATACTATAATATCTATCTTTCACTCGCCTTAAGACATTGGGTGTGTCTCGGCAAGTGATTGTAACAAACATGCAGATTTAAAAGTAAATAATAATAATAATAATAATAATAATAATAATAATAATAATAATAATAATAATAATAATAATAATAAAGGAATGTCAGAAACATCTAGACAACATCCCAGGAGAACCATGTCTCAGAGAAATCCAAAAGTTTGTGCTGAAAAGTACTGCAAACATCCTTAGCAAAACTCTATCAATCTAAATGTCTGTGTTGTTTTAAAAATACATAATAAATTATATAATGATAATAATCTTATCTACTATAGAAACAAGGCCTGAAACTTTGTAGGAGGCGGATACTCGATCACAATGACCCCAGCATTCAGCTGGAACTTATCTTATATGAAAGGCAAAGTCGACCTCAGCAGAATTTGGATTCAAAACGTACCGACGGTCGATATACTGCTAAGCATTTTGTCCAGCGTGCTAATAATAATAATAATAGTAATAATAATAATGATGATGATGATGATAATGATGATGATGATGATGATGATGATAATAATAATAATAAGAAGAAGAAGAAGAATAAGAAGAAGAAGAAAAAGAAGACGAAGAAGAAGGAGGAGGAGGAGAATAAAAAGAAGAAGAAGAAGAAGAAGAAGAAGAAGAAGAAGAAGAAGAAGAAGAAGAAGAAGAAGAACAACAACAACAACAACAACAACAAGAAAGATGAAAGAAATAAGATTTTATAGATATAAAGAACATATTCATTAGTACATGAATTTAACAAACGCCTCAATAGAATATAAAGAATTCATATTTCAGAGCGTGTATCTATGTACATATGTATGCATCAGTGAGCATGTGTGAATGTGTGTGTATGTGTGTGAACGCGAACGCATACAGACATACATACATACACAAACACACATATACATATATGTATATACATATAGTCGCCCACACAGACACACACACACACACACACATACACACACACACACATATATATATATATATACATATGCATATATATATATATACACACACACACACACACACACACACACACATATATA
>NC_068996.1:41691757-41692392 GCF_001194135.2 Octopus bimaculoides | reverse complement strand
TTTTTTTTTTTTTTTTTTTTTTATAATAAACCAGTTCTTCTGCGTTGGCGGAATAAGCTGTTAAGCAAATCTGGAAGATTTTCTCCTTTGCCAACATTTTTATAATATAATACAGGGTGTTCAAAAAGTCTTTCCACGGTAAGTATTTAATGGTTTTGGTGTGATTCTTGTACACTGATCCTTTACTAGCTTCCCAGAAAAAAACAGTCTGGCGGTGTGAGATCAGGCGATCCTGGTGGCCAAAGTCCCTTTGAAATAATCCGTTTAGCGAAAAACCCTTGAAGTAGCGATGTGGTGATGCACAGGAGGAAAAATTCACTGGAGAGAAACTTTTTGAACACCCTGTATAATATAATATAATATAATATATGAATAACCATGGGATTGCTCCTAGAACGATTCCTCTCCAAGACACAAGTCCAGGCAAGATTGTGCATGGAAAGCCAGTAGTTGGCCATACATACCAGACTCCCCTCTCCATGCCAATGATGTTATCCAAGGGAAAGGCAACGGCTGATACAGCTTGGCACCAGTGATGTTGGTGTTCATTTCTGCAGCTAAGTGAACTGGAGCAAAGTGTCTTGCTCAAGAATACAACACGCAACCCAGTCCAGGAATATATATATATATATATA
>NC_068996.1:41688849-41690637 GCF_001194135.2 Octopus bimaculoides | reverse complement strand
TGTGTGTGTGTGTGTGTGTGTGTGTATTTTACTTGTTTCAGTCATTTGACTGCAGCCATGCTGGGGCATCAACCGGAGTCTAAAGTTGAAAACACTTTCTTAAAGTACCATGCAGTGGGATTGAACTCGGAAGCAAGCTTCTTATCATATAATCACGCCTGTTATTATATTATATTACATTATACTATACTACAGCACTCCGTTAATTACGACGAGAAGGGTCCCAGTTGATCCAATCAACGGAACAGCCTGCTGTTGAAATCAACGTGCAAGTGGCTGAGCACTCCAAAGACACATATACCCTTAACGTAGTTCTTGGGGAGATTCAGCGTGACACAGAGCGTGTCAAAGCTGGCCTTTTGAAATTCAGGCACAAGAGAAACAGGAAGAAAGAGTGAGAGAAAGTTGTGGTGTAAGAGTACTGCGGGGTTCCGGAGTGAGAATTGTAGTCTTTACTAGAGAACTATTTTGGACAATTAGCCTACTCGACCACAAACGATATCTGATAAAATAACAGCAACGACAACAATGACTTTTCTGAAATCAGAGATCTATTCTGATAATATAGTCTTCTCATAAATGAGCAAAAGAATGCATATGGCACCGTATGTTCAATGAATGGGAGGATGATATCGAAGTAAGAAAGACAATGGCTTGGTTACCAGCTAGTGGGAAGAGACTAAACAATAGACCAAAAGAAACCTGGAGAGCCACTTTAAAAGATGACATGTGAAATTGTGGCACAAACTTGTTACAAGCTCCAGCATTTGACAAAGACAAATAAAGACGGAGGAGCACAGTGGCTGTAGCGGTGAGGCTGTAGGAGCCAGAAATGAAAATATGGTCATTTAGATCTGACTGTGTGAGAATGTTTAGTAACAAGTATATCACTTAAGTCTCGACGATAGATATAAATTCAAGTATATATATACATGTACATATACATACACGCACATACACACATATGTAAGTTTATATGTGTATGTATACATTTATATATGTATGTGTGTGTGAGTGCATATATATATATATATATATATATATATATATATATATATATATATATATATATATATATATATATGTGTGTGTGTGTGTGTGTGTGTGTGTGTGCAATACATATAAATATATATGTGCATGTATATGTATGTATGTATATATCTATGTATATGTGTGTGTGTGTGTGTGTGTGTATCCACGCACATACTCTCGTACGTGCACATGAATATCAACGAGAGATATGTGTTTATCCTTTCCTTATTCAGGGCACAAAATATCTTAATGCGGTCAACCCTAGCAGAATGTGTTTATCTACCAATTATCCGTCACACAGATTCCCAATACCACCCAGTTAAAATCCAAAACCTGAATTTTACCAACTACTCAGCCCCTAAATAAACAGCTTGTCTTAACTCTGTCGATTTAAAAAAAATTTTGTATGCATACATACCATGTCTGTTTGTATCTGTATACACTGTGAGAGAATTTCAGATAGTAGGTAATTTTTTTCAAAGACTGAGTAATGCCAACGTACTGAAATCGCTTGATTGAATAAAGCAGAAAGAAAATTTTGATCATATCGAACCGTTTTAATATAATTTATAATAATCATATATCATCAGTACGATGACGAATTACTTTTAATGGTCCAATTAATCGGATCTGTTTAACAAGGTAATATCTCATTCTGATGACTAAAGGATGTATGCAGATGAACGATTTATTATTATTATTATTATTATTATTATTATTATTATTATTATTATTATTATTATTATTATTATTATT
>NC_068996.1:41688470-41688839 GCF_001194135.2 Octopus bimaculoides | reverse complement strand
TGGTCAGTGTAATGAAGGTCTATTCATTGAGCGAAACAACATTTTCAGAACCATACCATTTCTGAAAGGAAATGAGGACAAAAGCAGAAATCATTAATACAAGAAAAAACAACTTTATGACGTTTGCGTCAAATTTTCCGTGCGTATTTTTACAAATCTCTCTTTGTTTCTGTTTGTCTGTAGTATATGCATGTATGCATGTATGTATGTATGTCTGTCTGTCTGTCTGTATGTATGTATGTATGTATGTATGCGTGTGTGTGAATGTATGTATGCATGTATGTATGTAGGTAGGTAGGTAGGGAGGGAGGGAGGTAGGCAGGTATGTACGCATGTATATATGTATGTGCATATATATATACACAATAC
>NC_068996.1:41680646-41687901 GCF_001194135.2 Octopus bimaculoides | reverse complement strand
TGTGTGTGTGTGTGTGTGTGTTTGTGTGTGTGTGTGTATTGTACAAGTGCTATAAAATGTGCCTGATGCTTTATTCTAAATTATCACGAATTTTCGGTCAGTCAGGAATGAATTGCTGGCCTGTAATGAGAGTACGTTTAAAAAAAAAATTTATTGATAACTATTTCACTATTTAAACAGGCATAGGATGCTAATTCACAAATGTAAAAACCAAAAAAAAAAAAAAAAAAATCTTCTAGAATAGAAAATATATTTTTTCAAGGCGGAACTATTCTGTTTCCCTGCAGAGGCTAAGTAACGTCTCTACTTAAATTTTGAGTATCAAATTATTCAAAACTCCAATCAATCAATTCAAAAACCAATGATATAGAAGATGCTTGAAATTTTATGGCTTAGGTTTATCGTCATAAAAAAATTTCATTTTCTTTTTTCTCTGATATTCTTGACCTCGTCATGCAGTGCCAGAATCTTAAGGTTTTCAACCGCATATCGGAGGCAGTAGCTACCGCAGTCGACGCATTGTTGCAAAGATCTCTGTCTTTGCAACAATACTTACTTTTACTGCCTAATTCTTTTGTCCACCGGCGTTTGAAAACTAAATGTATTTTGAAAATGACATTCAGTTGGCCTTACACTTTGTTCTAACGAAAATATTGTGCGATGTATATTTTTTTTGGCTTTTAAATGTATTCCCCGTTAATCTAATACATCTTTTCATCGCGTATCTTTTTCTTCATTTGATATGTATTGTACTTCTTTCACTAGATTGCCTTTTTTTCAGAAGGCACATATTCATGGTGTTACAAGACTATACTTAATATTCTTTTTCAGATATTTATTGATCCTTAACTGTGTTTCATATCATTCATAGATAGGCACAGGCGTAGCTGAGTGGTGAGAAGCTTGCTTCCCAAACATATGGTTCCGAGTTCAGTCCCACTGTATTGCATCTTGAGCAAGTGTTTTCTATTATAGCCTCGGGCCGACTAAAGCCTTATGAGTGGATTTGGTAGATCGAAACTAAAAGAAGTCCGTCGCATATATGTATGCATGTATGTATGTATGTGTTATTTCTTTACTACCCACAAGGGGCTACACACAGAGGGGACAAACAAGGACAGACAAACGGATTAAGTCGATTATATCGACCCCAGTGCGTAACTGGTACTTATTTAATCGACCCCGAAAGGATGAAAGGCAAAATCAACCTCGGCGGAATTTGAACTCAGAACGTAGCGGCAGACGAAATACCGCTAAGCATTTCGCCCGGTGTGCTAACGTTTCTGCCAGCTCGCCGCCTTATGTATGTATGTATGTGTGTGTGTGTGTTTTTATGTGTGTGTGCATGTGCATGTGCATGTGTGTGTGTGTGTGTGTATGTGTGTTTGTGTGAGCGTGTGTGTGTGTGTGTGTGTGTGTGTGTGTGTTGTCTCCCACCACCACTGTTGCTGGTTCGGCAAAATTGACCAACAGATTAAGTGTCCGGCTTAACAAAAGTATAAGTATTGGGTTTGTTTCAGTCTACTAAAAATTCTTCAGGGCAGTGCCCTAGCATGGCCACAGGCAAATAACTGAAACAAATTAAAGGTAAAAGACCTATCTGAGCAAACCTATGGATTTTGTGGGAGTGGAGATTTTGCGACATTTTTTGTGAAATGGGAAAATATATACCGAATAATGCTAAATCTGTTCTTGCTAAATTTGTGGATTTATTTAAGCAGCGAAGAGAATTATACAGAATAATCTTTCTGTTTGCAGATATAGTAACAATAAACGGTATGTGCTTTGCACTATGGAATTCTAACTTGAAATCTCTTGTATGTATAGACGTGTCCGAATCAGTAAACTAGGTGCATAACCTCGCTGTACTTACAATGTATTGCAGAAAATGGTATAGAACTTTGGGTATTGGTAAGCGTGTGCAAGGAGTGTAGGTTGACAGTTGATTTGAAGGAGGAGGGTGTTGAAGAAGTCGACGAGATTTGAACTCAGAACACTAAGAGCTGTAATTACATACTGCATGTGCTTTGTCTGACAAATTCTCACTCCAGCTGAATGGCAGGACACAGCGTTTTGTGAATGTGTACAGTCGTTGGCGCTATTTTTATTTTTACTTTTATCAGTCCAGAAGAGGATGATAAAGTTAATTCTGGTATGATTGGAACTAAGAAAATAAAAGCGAGAGACTAAATGCTATATGTTACATAGAATTTAGTCAGAATTCCATCTTTTCTGCTATGGTAACTACATTTAAAATATGAATAAATATGCAATAAAAAAATAAAAAGACAACGTCAATGGCATAAACAGAAATTGCAATTTTTTCTTCTATGTTTTTCCCTTATTTCTTGTTTTTTCTTCATAACTTACGTTTAATCAATAAGTCAATCAATCAATACAAACTATTTTATTTGTCTAATTTAAAGACAAATTTATAAAAGAACAAAATAATTTTTTTAAGAAACATGATTTTATTATAATTTTTGTATTTACTTTCTCTCATACTTGGTTAGTTTATTTCATTTTCTACATTTTATTTTATCTCATTCAAATACAAAATTGTGAAGACGCGAATTTATATAATTAAATATTTTAATGATCTCAATATAAATTTTGTTTTCAATTAATTATAAAAAAATAATATAATAAAGATAAATCTTATTAAAATAAAATAAGCTCAGGATCTAGTAGACTTGAAGTTTCAGTGTTTTCCTGGTAGCAAATTGATATCGCAGCCTGATCAAATAAAGGCAATAACTAACTAAATAACTACTTGTACATGTCAGCAATGTAATTGAAATCGTTTCTAAATAACAAAAAAAAAAAAAAGAGAGAGAGAGAAAGGAAAACAGAAAACTAAAGGAAAAAAGAGAAGTAAAGGGGAAAAAGAAGCTGTTATCTTCATCAATTCAGTGAAAACATCAACCTAATTAGGCTTACGTTTCGATCATACTCCTTGAAAATATCTTCAACAATATTTTCACATTACCAACAATATTTCAACAACAGCGAGCTTTTAGAATAGGACACTTAAAGCAACGAGGAAGATCTTTAACGAAGTATATTAAGATAATCAGCCATTTTGTTCTATTTCTTTGTATCTGTTTTTTCTACTTATTTTATACGTAACCAACTTTACTTTGTCTCTCTTCACATCATTTGTCCGATACTTTGCAGAAAGGTTTTGATTTGCGTTCTGTATTTTCTTTTATCATTTCTTTTTTCGATCTCTTTCTTTCTTTCTTTCTTTCTTTCTTTTTTCGATCTCTTTCTTTCTTTCTTTTTCTTTTTCATTATTTCTTTCCTTATTTTTTTTTCCCATCTTTTTTCTTTTCTTTTTTCTATCTTTCTTTCTTTCTTTCTTTCTTTTTCTTTCTTTATTTTTACTTTCTTTCTTTCTTTCTTTCATCTTTCTTTCTTTTTTACTGTTTTTTCTTCGTCTTTTCTTTATTCTTTCTTTCTTCCTTTCTTTTTTCTTCCTTCCTTCCTTCCTGTCTGTCTTTCTTTCTTTCTTTCTCACTTCACTCACTGCATTTATATTCATTTAACTTTCACTTTGTCTACTTCTAATTCGCTTTGCGATTACCGTAATGCTAAAAGAAATCTTTTTCTTCTTTTCGAACACTGTATCTCGTAGAACACATAAATTTATAAATAATAACATGTAAATACTGAGAAAAAAACCCTGGAACAGTGAAGTCGAAAGCTGTATATGGGGTTCAAATCCAGTATTTACATGCTATTACCTATAACATTATATGTTTCGAGATCCCCCATTCAAAAAAAGAAAAAAAGTATTTCACATATTCCCGAAAGTTTATAAATTCTAATGATATCAACTAAAATAATAATTATTCTTAGTGTTACCATTAAGGCGGCGAAGCGGCGAGCTAGCGAAATCGTTAGAACGCCGGGTGAAATGCTTTGCGCCATTTCGTCTATCTTTACGTTCTGAGTTCAAAATCCACAGAGGTCGACTTTTCTTTTTTATTCTTTCGGGGTCGATGTAGTAAATACCTGTTGAGAACTGGAGTCGATGTAATCGACTTACACCTCCCTTGAAATTGCTGGCCTCGCACTAAAATTTAGAATCACTATTAGTCATGCTTGTTGTAAACAAGGTTAACAACAGCAGCAGCAACAACAATAACAACAACAACTGCAGGAATAACAAGAACAAAGATAGACATCAAATCATTTGCAAACAGCGTTGATCAAAACAAGCAAATCAATTTGAACCAGCTCGAGCAAAAGGAAAGAACTGGACGAGGGCGCATGAAAAATACTCTGTCGCCCTCAAGAAATTTATTCATAAAGTGTGGAGAGGAAAAGTGACATATTCCCTATTTTGGAAAATGTTAAGGGTATTTATCAGATATAGTCAAATGTTAAAGAACACCATGGCTGAACGGGGAAGGGTATATAGAAATGTATGGCATAAATTTAAGGTTAAGGACGAAGCAAGAAGTCATGTAAAACCAGTACACCATAAGCCTGTCTACGGGATATATGGCAGTCTGGAATACGAGGCTCACTGTTCAGCATATTTCAAGAGAAGTCGACCTTTGTTAAGTAGTTATAACTGCTGAATCAGGAGAATTGACATGGCTTGGTGTGTCGATCATGTTCGGCATTTTGTTTCGGTTTTTGTAAAGTTCTAGTTTATTGCAGGTCAGGTCTTCAGGCAAAGTCGAATTTGAACTCAGAACGTGAAGACAAACGAAATACTGCTAACCATTTCGTCCGACGTGCTAAGAATTCTGCCAGCTGAATAATAATAATAATAATGATGATGATGATGATGATGATGATGATGATGATGATGATGATGATGATGATGATGATGAAGATGATGATGATGATGATGATAATAATAATAATAATAATAATAATAATAATAATAATAATAATAATAATAATAATAATAATAATAATAATAATAATAATAATAATAATAATAATAATAATAATAATAATAATAATAACAATGGAAGCTTCGAATCTAACGCAGACAAGGAAAAGACACACTGTTTTCCCCCACCCAAACCCATCTTTGGCCACCATGGTGATTCTGAGATTGCAAGTTTCTCAGATGTTGGCAGTTTCTTCCTGCTTCCCGTGGCCAAAAGAAAAAGGCATTCTGGACAGTTAGACAGTGTCAGAAAAATCGAATTTGTCCGGCAAGGTGTGGATCGAGTGAATTGATCTAGCAAGATTTTTCCCACAGACTTATTCAGGAATGGATGGCCGAAAATTTCCAAGATGGTGTTACCCCCAACACTTGGGAAATTTGCGTATCATAATTTGAATCTCGTATACTACAGCATCTGGGGTGTCACTGAGATGGAGACCATCTAGAATACCCACAATAACAAGGATTAGTTGATGCCTGCTATTGGTAACATGTTATGGTAAAAATGAATGAAGATCACGTGATCAGCATATAATAGTTGATTCAGAAACTATGTCGAGGAAGTAATCGCCCTGATGGTGGTTTTATTAAACAGAATTCTTTTATGTATATATATATATATATATATATATGCGTGTGTGTGTGTGTGTATGTGTGTGCGTGTATGTGTGTGTGTGTGTGTGTGTGTGTGTGTGTGTGTGTGTGTGTGTGTGTGTGTGTGTGTGTGTGTGTAACAATATGTGTACATAATTGTCTAAAAATTCGATGTATAAATGTAGCGGAGTCGATTCTTTCTAACAATAAAATGCCGATTACCTGTCTCTCTGCGAACACATCGACAAACCACCACCCACCACATATATGTAATTTAAGGTGGGTTATTTGCAATTTACAACCAAAAAGCACATTTATAGACGTCACTAAGGATGCTAGTCACAAACACCATTGCTGGAAAAAAGAGTCAGAACATCTCTTAGTCATGGAGAAGTACTTATATAATGACTGACAAGGGAGACAAGCCCGCTAAATCAAACGAGACAGAGCCAGATCATCGATGATTTGGAATTTGATTAATCCTCATCAGTAACTCTCACCCAGTTGCCGAGGGTATTTTCTATAAACTGAAAAGGTGAGTTAATTTATATAGATAGATAGATAGACAGACAGACAGATAGATAGATAAATAGATAGATAGATAGATAGATAGATAGATAGATAGATAGATAGATAGATAGATAAATAGATAGATAACTTTCTTTTATTAGCCACACAGGGCTGCACACAGAGGGGACAAATACAACTGTAGAGCTTTTCTTTAAAAAAAAAAAAAGAAAGGTAAAATAAAAATTAACAAATCCGATCAAAAGGGATCGGTAGGGGCAAAAAAAAAAAGAAAAAAAAATGGTATCGTGTATCACAGAAAATGTCAATTGTGTAAAATGGGGTAACATTAGGTTTATCCATGGAGAGAAATGACCATGGTAACCTCAGCAGGGAATAGACACATGAGAGTAAAGTGCTCTCTCTCTCTCTCTCTCTTTATTTTTCTCGATTTATAGGATCATGCTCAAAGAGGTATCGTCACTCGCACGCACCATCTTTGCTACATTCACCCACCTTTTAATGAAACTTTCACGAGACAAAAACTGTCTCTCTATTCTCACCTTCCTTTTCAAGTGATACTTGAAAAAGTTGATGAGCGATTGGCCAGAGAGGTAAGTTTTCGTCTCTAATCATTTCGCTCGTGTCCACCACACACATTCTTTCACCATGGCCACCAGTATGATGAACACTGCCTTGCCTTCCCTGTTGAGGGACGGTGGCGGAGCAATTTGCACAATAGACTCGGCTGACAGGCGGACTCGTAACAGCAGCCGTTCTGCATAAGCCCACAGGTCGGGAATCTTTGAACACTGCACGACTGCGTGCAGAACGGTTTCGTCGCTAGATAGAAAGATAGTTAGATAGATAGGTAGATAGATAGATAGATAGATAGATAGATAGATAGATAGATAGATAGATAGACAGACAGACAGACAGGCAGACAGGCAGAAAGATAGATAGATAGATAGATAGATAGATAGATAGATAGATAGATCGATAGATAGATTCACGGTAATGGAAGAATGGAGAGGTTTTAAGAAAGATAATGAGAGATAGAATGAGTAAGTGGATGAATTAGCCTATCCTAGATTTTCATTGGCCTTCTATTTATCGATCTCGAAGGGGTCGAAGATAAAGTTAATACCGACGGGATTTGAACTCACACCACAAATCATTCTGTCAGACACTCTAAGAAGTTCAAGGAATCACCTTATACACACACACACACACACACACACA
>NC_068996.1:41674080-41679293 GCF_001194135.2 Octopus bimaculoides | reverse complement strand
AGAGTAAAAATCATCCGCACTCTTGTTTTTTTGATATAGTTACACAAATGCCGGGAATAAACAAGTATGTCATTTTTCTATACAATCTCCTTCCTTTTCGATGCACTTGGTCCAGCGGTCCACAAGCTTGCGTATTCTCTCCAATAAGAAGGCTTTCAGTAGGTTGTGCAGCCACTTCTGGACTGCTTCTTGCACATCTTCATCCGCAGGAAATCGACGACCTCATAAACCAGCTTTGAGCTGTTCAAGGATATTATAGTCGGAAGGGGGCGAGATTTGGGCTGTAGGCAGGGTGTTCCACCACCTCAAAACCCAATTGGTTAATGGTTTCGACGGTCTGGTCGGCTGCGTGTTGGCGTGCATTATCATGCAACAACAAAACTTTCTTCGGCAGGAGGAGGAGGAGGAGGAGGAGGAGGAGGAGGGTCAGTGTAATGTGTGTTCTGCAAAATGTATTGCTGTGGCATTTAACTGTCATGCTGTTTATAAAGCGATATATTATAATCAAATTTCCTCTTTAAAGGAAATAAATGAAGAGGAGATAAAGAAAACCATTAAAGACTGGAAGAAGGGAAACAGAACAAGAAAAAGTGATTGTGTCTCTTCTGGATTTTCTTGCAAATAATAAGAATGTCCTGTGTCTGATTATTGGCAAGTCTTCGTTAAACGAGTGTTTCTCACGTATGCTTAACACGGTATAATCAATTCCTTAGAGAGGACACTTTCATTATTTCTCTTATATTCCGCTGCTAAAATTGGCCCAAAAATAAACTGAAGGAAACATATTGCAATGGTACCGGTATCAAGAATTTTTTCATGATAGCAAACGACATTGGAAAATCGATTAAGTAGTTATAAAATTCGAAGAATATGAGAGGTTATTAACTGTGAAAATAACCAGGAAGACACTGAAAATACAGACTAATATTTTCAGTAGCAGCAGCAAGTAATCTTCAATTACGTATATACCCTTGAGGAAATCATGAATGCTTGAAATTTATTATTCTCCTCTTTTGGAACATACAAGGCAGACGGTTTTATGTGATCGCTTGTTCTGCCCGAAGTAACAGTTATATTTTCCTCTCCACCCTCATCATCATCATCATTATCACCACCACCACCACCACCACCATGTTTATTATGCGTTTATTATGAATACGCACATAATAAACATGTCTATATATTCTGAGTATTCCAAACGTATCCTAATGTAATCCTTGTTGACCATTGTATACCTTGATGATTTTCCATACAAGCTATTTAAAATGCAAAATCATATATTTATATATGTTATGTAATTTTAATTTTGTTTGTGAAATAAAACAATTGTTGGTGAATATGGTGATTTATTGATTAATTAATAAATTAAATTGCATCCATTAGATCTCTTTGTTTTCTAACTCGATAATATATATATTCGAAATTTTGTCTAAGTGAATCTAGCTGAAGAGAACAAATAAAATTTACGTTAACAAACGTAATTTGGAAAGTTCGAAATCTAGGTCCTAGATTATCCATATCTGAGTTGTACTTCTTACAGGTAAAATGAATTTTTTTCTGTTCGCTGCCCGCAAACAACTTTGTTAGTATATATATATATATATATGTGTGTGTGTGTGTGTGTGTGTCTGTGTGTGTGTGTGTGTGTGTGTGTATAAATATATATATAATGCGACCAGGTTCAGTTCCACTATTGCCTCAGGCCGACCGAAGCCTTGTGAGTCGATTTGGTAGACGGAAACTGAAAGAAGCCTGTTGTATACATATGTATGTATATATATATATATACATATGTATATATTTGTGTTTGTGCCTGTTTGTCCCTCCACCATTGCTTGATAACCGT
Organism: Octopus bimaculoides; assembly: GCF_001194135.2. Taxonomy (NCBI): domain Eukaryota; kingdom Metazoa; phylum Mollusca; class Cephalopoda; order Octopoda; family Octopodidae; genus Octopus; species Octopus bimaculoides. The sequence goes on along the minus strand of NC_068996.1, from coordinate 41,677,447 downwards.
TCTTGGTATGTTTACGTAACTTAGTGGTTCAGAAAAAGACCAATATAATAAGTACAACGCTTACAAGAATCAGTCCAAGGGCCGATTTCTTCGACTAAAAGGTGGTGGTCCAGCATGGCCACAGTCAAAATGACTGACATATATATATATATGTATGTATGTATATATTGCATGTATTCCAAACGGTGAATTATGCTGTTCCACGAATAACTTTGTGCTCTTAAACACATGGGCAAGACATGAAAATGCGACAATACAGTCAACAAATCCGCATTTCAAAATTCAGAAGAAACCATGCTTCTCCATTCGAAGATGTACGCGGTTTACCAACGGCGCTTTATTCAACTGTTGCTGGCGAATCCTTGACCGGAGACATCGATGACTCTCTTGAAAGCATACCACAGCCATTGGTAGAGTGTTTCGGAAAGCTTATCGTAGCAGCGAGATTTGGTTGGTGTTAAGATTTTGTGCGAGTGGGAAAATCGCGTGAGTTTAATAGACTGCACCATTATCTTTTCGTGTACAGGCAATATATCTCAAGCGTTTCGACAGGCATTTCTTGCAACGGGAAGCAGCACGAGTGGACAATATAGAAATTATCGATACTTTCCGGGGTCAGGTCACTACTAAATACATATTTTAAAGTTTCTTGTAAATTGTGCTGACCTCCGCCTCGAGCGGTGCATGACAGAGATGGCTGGTAGCAAACCAAGATTCGATTGGACACTAATCAATTTGAATTTCATTTTTAGAGCCTGGGGTGCTTTGATATGAAGTAATATCTACCTCATACTACAAAATGAGCAAGTGTCCTAACCATTTCGGATTACACGCTCAGTACCTCAAATGTGTTTGAGCTTTTGAAAGGAATCTTCTTTCAATTGGAAAGTAGGTGCACAATTTGTGCATATATAGACGTTTCATAATTGTGTCGAATATTACGAAAATGAATGTCGTTCTAAAAGATTTCTAGGCTGTGACAAAAGCAGGCATTAACTTTGGAAAGGCAGCGGGATTGCAACACGGTAGCTGTAGCAAGTCGAGAATCACCATCTCCAACGTTGTGCAGTACTGAATCAGAAAACTTGTTAAGTTTCTTGGTGTTAAATTCAATTCTTGAGGTGAACAAGAATCAAAACAAATGTCCAAATACATGGACTAACTAAGAGAAACTTCCCTATTATAAGAATTTTTAGGAATATTGGGTGATGTTTATAGCCCTCTATCAGTCAGGAAATTCGACCGGTGGGACTTCTATGGGAATATTCTATAGCATTGTAGTGGAGAGGCAGAGCAACGACGGTCTCGGAAAACGCTAGGTTTCAACGAGAATCATCTGGCCATTCTGTACCAGAGGATGTTCGGTTCGCGAACTGTGGATAACTGCCATCAATCTGGGGCCTAAAAGTAATCTCAAGGTATTGCTGTTTCGCAATAAACTTTATAACATAGGAGTTGTCGTTGTTTTTACTTGTCTGAGAGGTTTGTTTGAAAAGCGATGAACCTGTTTTGCATACCATCGTGCACTGACCAGGAATTACTGACTCGTGGTTTTCGTGAAAATCAATCTCTGAGTGGGAAGAACACAGCTATGTATGTTAACCACGGTTAAAGAATTTGAATAGCTGAAGTGATCGAAAGGACTAAAGATAGATACAATTCTCTTCAGTCAAGATATTGCCAGCTTTTTCACGTTCCACTTTGAGAGGAAGCTTAAAAGCAAGGAAAATGCTATTTCCATTCAATAAACTAATAAAAACGTGCACGAAAACAAGGCTAAAATTACTCAAGTACATGCGCTAACTCTCATCATGCACTCATAGACCTCGTACTGAGATCCAAGAAACGGTGCTCAGTCTTGGTAGTTACGATAATCCAGAATCTTCCTTTAGGGGCATTTATAGAATTTTGTGGTGTGCCTAGTATAATTTTAACTTCTTTTTAATCACTTAATTTCATTGCAGGCAGGCAACCCATGTCTATGTAATGTCTTCTCAGCCCCCGCCTTTGTGATAAATAAATCTATTACGATGATAATAATAATGAGGAGGAGGAGGAGAGTTATAATAATGATGATGATGAGGGCCATCACCATCATCATTATCATCATCTGCAGCAGAACTGTCATCGTCGTCGTCGTCGTCGTCGTCGTCGTCGCCGTCGTCATCGTCGTCATCGTCGACATCACCATCATTGTTGGCATTGTTGTTACTCTTTGGAGTTCTTGTTGCTGCTGTTGTTCATGTTACTATTCTTTGGGGGTGACCCTAGAGGAAATTAATTAGTGGACAGAGATAGATTAAAGTATATGTACTTAGATATTAACAAAGTGCCTGCTGATGTTGATGCTGACCGTTGTGTTATTAATGTCCTTTTTCCTTCTTGTTTTGCTTTCTTTTTTTTTTGCTGGGGCGTGGGTGAGGGTGGGTGGGGGTTCAGACACACAAACAGATCGATAGTTTGATAAATAGAGCGAAATAAAAAAAAAAGCGAATGAGGATGTGGACATAGATTGACATATATGTGTGTTTGTGTGTTTGTAAGTATGCATTTATGCATGTATGTGTGGATATGTATGCATGTATGTAGTAGTGTATGTGTACATGTATACTTAATAATATCAGTTGTATGCTTATACATACACACACACACACATACACACACATACACACATGAATGCATGGATAGGAAACTAGACTGAGAGATAATATGAATTTTTGTGAGATGAAACACGCACGCACGCATGCACACACACACGCACAAAAACACGCAAATCACACATACGTGCATACATACATACATACATACATACGTGCACTCACATGATTACTCGCTTGCATACATACACAGACAGACAGATATTCTGACAAACAGATAGACAACCAGGCATATAAACAGGGTATGATGATGTTGTCTGATGATTCTGATGCGAAACCGCAGATTGTTAATTAATTAGCTCGAATCAACTTGTAACCTCTGACCTGTTGGCGGGGTTAAGAGATACGTGACCCGAGATCTGATGTATGTTTGCAAAGAGAAAAATGCTCTGGGACCGAGATCAATGCAGGTTGTGTTTTTGGTCTTCGTAGTCTCTTCATTTTTAAAGCAATTGGCTACTTTGTGTCCGAAACATAAGCAGATTAAGGGAAGCTGGCTGGACAGAGAAATCTGCTCAATATTTTACAGATGGGTAAAATAAAGGGGAAAGACGAGAAAATAAAGACCATATACGCAGACACACTAACGTACGCACACATAAACACAAACACCAACGTACACATGCACACACATATGCATAAATACATACACACACACATTCATTTGTATATATATATATATATATATATATATATATATATATATATAT
>NC_068996.1:41673073-41673815 GCF_001194135.2 Octopus bimaculoides | reverse complement strand
AGATAGATAGATAGATAGATAGATAGATAGATAGATAGATAGATAGATAGATAGATAGATAGAGAGATAAATAGAGAGCGAGCGAGAGAGAGAGAGAGAGAGAGAGAGAGAGAGAGAGAGAGACAGAGAGAGACAGAGAGAGACAGAGAGAGAGAGAGACACAATAATGTCTCTATATACCAGTTAATTTGTTCCTGGAGACGGCTCGTAAAACGAAAATTGTAAAGCAGAGCAATAATTTTCCATCGTGGCAGTGTTATACACAGTAATTCGCTCCCAGAAAAATATTTTACCTATAAAATTTATAATACTCTTAAATAAATGGCTATAAAACAACAGTAGAACGTAAATACTATTTTAAGTAAAGTGAAAAGAATGTCAAGATCATTTATAATAAATATTATTATTTTTATTATTATTATTATTATTATTATTATTATTATTACTATTATTATTATTATTATTATTATTATTATTATTATTGTTATTTTCTGAATCACTTTCACTCGCAATAGACTTGCACACACCATCACTTGTAGATGTAATCACTAATTCACTAGCACTCATAGACGGACTTGTAGATTTCTTTTTAAAAACAAGTCCATTGTAGTTTGTTTAGAAGAGCCTTTTTTCGCTCTCTATAACTTTCTCGGTAACACGCAGAGGCAATTGTTATGACAGTAAAAACTTATGCACGCGCAAAATGGTTGTTTAATCTTGTTATATTTATTATAAAATAAAA
>NC_068996.1:41668110-41672143 GCF_001194135.2 Octopus bimaculoides | reverse complement strand
ACACACACACACACACACACACACACACACACACACACACACATATATATATATATATATATATACAGACCGTCCAAACTCACAAGGGTTTAGTCTGTCTGAGGCTATAGTAGAAGACAGTCGATCAAGGTGCTATGCGGTTTGGAAGCAAGCTTCTCACCACACACCTACGCCTTTTGGAAAGGCAAGTGAATATCATAAGCATATGATGAATACTTCAATAGTATCAACGTTGAGTGTTCGTTTGTTTGATCAACTGTACTACATGCACATTTAAGATTTAATCCAAATTCTGAGCGCGAATAAAACCGACACTATATATGATACGGCTTGCCCTATGAAGTACAGTGGTTGTCGGCTCTGACCGAGGAAAGTTTCGAAATGAGATCCTCATACTAGCTATGAGTATCTCATATTCTATATTCAGTATCTCGGAATTCGTTGTTTTATTATGCCTTCCCGCATTTGTGTTTTTAAATCTGTGGAATAGAATGCAGTAAAAATAGCGAAAATTGTCTACTTTCTCGAGTGACTTTTTGCATACCTCACTGGCTGATACATATCTATATTCTGTTACTTAGTGATAGACTGCTCCGATTATTTTGATGAGTCTTCTGCTGTAATTCCATCCATTTTTAGTGTGCATTGTTGGAATATAAATCGACACTTGCTAATTTACTGTTGCTATATTTTATTATTGATCATGGAACGATAAAAATACGTTACACTAGTAGTTTATTAGTCATAATGAAAACACATTAAGAACAAAATTGCTTTCGATTATGTATATATGAAGCATTGAATAGGGTATGTAAGACGCTAATAATGGGTAAGAAAGACCCTAATTATAAAACATCTCCCTAAAAAGCAGTTAAAAATCTTATTGAAAGCATCGAGATTGTAAATGTTGGACATGCTAATGAAAGAAGTCTGTGAAGCGTATTGTAAGGGTCAATAACAACATATCTTAGCTGTCTGGTATTTTATTTACCTTCCCTTCTTTGACGTATACTAAGAGTATAAACTTTCTATCATAGCGGTTCTCAACCGGGGTCCATATGGCCCTGGGGGATCCATATAAGATTTTGTTAAGATTTATCTGCAATAAATTGGTTATACTTATTCAATACACAAAATATTTTGCTATAAACTGAAAATAATATTTAATTATAAAGATATGTAATTTTTTTGAACATCGAATGCCTAGGAGTGTTCTCCCAAGTAAAATAGGTAATGAATATCTGAGAAGTACTGGTCTAGAGCAATACTAATATCTTTTTTTCTAAACGAACTAAGTTGACCTCGGAGTGTTGTATACTTAGAGGACAAAAGATCGAAACTAACGTTCTCACGTTTGACTACGAACTGAGTGGACTTTTGAATAAATTGTACTGGTGAAGATGTCTGTAAAAGTTCGTTCGATCCGCAAGGAACTGAAACGAAATTTTCTTGAAATACAATGCTGCTATCTTCAAGATAAGATAAACTTATACGACAAATGTCGTATAAGGATCAGCTTATACGAAAATAATATAGTCAAGAATAAAGCCAAGACGCTCTCAGAATGATTGTTGCTAAAGGAGGATGAAATTTCACTCACGCGAACATTTTTTTCGGCACATGCAGAGACAAAAAATGGCTTTCATCCTTTCGTTGACTGCTATGCAATTGCTCATTCAGTGCCAACTTGAAGCAACAACGGCGGTAGTAGCAGCAGTAGGAACAATAATAACAAAAACAAACTATAAACAGAAGCAATCTGGTCGTGTTCACTCATTCTACGTGTAAAATATCTAATTTCCAATGTGTCCTTCCTTTAACGCAGTAGCATATGATTAATTGTGTGGCCAATTTGCATACCTGATGCTACTGAGGCGAAGTAATTCACTTGCTAATAATTGATTTCAAATTTTGGCAAAAATCCAGCAATTTTGCGGGAGGAGGGCGTCGATTACATCGACCACAGTATTCAACAGGTACTTTATTTATCGACGCCGAAAGGGGTCGATAAACAAAGTACCTCAAAACATGAAGACAGACGTGTGGTTTATTCGATTTCATTACTCCCACTACTTGAGTGTTACTTAATTTTCTCAACCCGATAATGAGGGAAAGCAACGTTGATCTCAGCGGAATTTGAACTCAGAACGTAAAGAATGAGACGAAATGCTACCCAGTATTTACTAATAATTATGATACAGTAGAGAATCAACGTCTGTCAAATTGCATGTTAGCAAGCAAACATAGCTGTATGGAAAACAAGTTCGCTTTTCGACCCAGCAGATGTACGTTACATCGTTTCTCATAGTACTTTTAAGATAGGTTTCTGGTAGATTTATCGCGGGTTAAACACCAATGCTTTGAGCGGTAATTTGCTTTAACAGGTACAATCTGCCCCGTGCCCGCGTGCTAAGTGTGTATATAGTCATTCACATACACAGACACGTAGCTGGAAGGCATTTTTTTTTTGTAACTATATACAAGTATAGGTATGTTTCTTCGTGTGTTTTGTTTGTGTGTGTGTACACGTAAAATAAAAAGAATAAAAGCACTCGCTAGTTCATATGCACATCATAAATCATTATCGATTTGGTAGACATCGGGACGCATCATACAAAAGATTAGCCTGCTGAATTCTATTAACAAGAACCACCATTCACTTTTAGATTCATTTAGCCAGAGTTAGATTTGGCTAAAGAGTCACAACCAATTTGAAATAAAGGCGGCTCCAATGCACACTGTGTCCTTGAATCCAGGGTCTTATAATCATGGATTGTCTAAAAATTGTTCAGTCAAAAGACTGAAACAAATAAAAGAATAAAAGAAAAACGAATAAGTGAATTTGTGGTTCTCACTGAAATTGAAACTCGAATCGCAAGAACGAACTTTTAGTCTCAATTACAATATGTGTGTGCATGTGTGTCTATATGTGTCTGTGTGTGCGCGCGTGCGTGTGATTGTCTATGTACAAGGTTTGGACAAAATAGTGGAAATAACTTAAAGTTTTGAACAAATTTATTTTAATATGTGGTAGGACCGCCTTTGGCAGTAATTACAGCTTGAATTCTATGAGGTATCGACTACGAGATAAGTTAGAATTGTTTCCAAAGGAATTTTTGTCCATTCTTCCGTTAAAACAGTCTCCAGTTTTTGTAGTGATGATGGTGGAGGATATCGACTCCTTACTTGTTTTTCTAAAATGCACCATAAATGTTCAATAATATTAAGATTTGGGGACTGTGGTGGCCAGATAAGATGTTCGACTTCACTAAAATGTTCTTCGTGCCATTCAGTAACAACTATAGCTGTGTGAATTGGTGCATTATCATCCTGAAAGGTTGCGTTTTCCCCTGGAAACAGTTCCGCAATCATAGGATGAATTTGATCAGATAAAATGTTTAAATAGTTTTGACTGTTAATTCTGCCATGAAAGGAAACCATTGGGCTGGCGGATTTCCAAAATATAGCCCCCTAAATCATCACAGATCCTCCTCCATGTTTAACAGTTGGAATAAGGCCATCTGGGTCAAATGCTTCTTTTGGCTGTCTCCACACGTATCCTCGGCTGGTGGTCAGAAATAAGGTAAAGGATGACTCGTCTGATCAAATAACATTCCTCCACTGCTCTAGGGACCAATCTTGTAGGTTTTTACTCCACTCTAAACGCTTTGCAACGTTAATTTTAAAAGTAATGGTTTTCTGATTGCAGTCCTCCCATGAAATTCGGTTTTGTGCAGCTCCCGGCGAACAGTTTTTGTGGAAACTGGGTTCTCGAGGTGGCCATTAAGCTCTGCAATAATTTTGGAAGTTGTACTTTTGTGATCTTTTCTAACAATTCGCGTAAGAGTCTGACGGTCCCTATTTGAAAGTTCTAGTTTTCTTCCGGAATTTTGTTTCAACGAGGAGGCTTTTCCCTCTTTCTCAAAGGCTGTCGGTACTTTCGAGACACTAATTCTTGATAGACGAAGTATTTCGGCTGTTTTCGTTACGCTTGCGCCTGCCATACGAGCACCAACAATTTGACCTCTTTGAA
>NC_068996.1:41661972-41667804 GCF_001194135.2 Octopus bimaculoides | reverse complement strand
TATATATATATATATATATATATATATATATATATATATATATATATATATATCATATACACACACATATAAATGGGAGTCAATTCTTACGAATAAAATCCTTTGAGGCAGTGCCCCAACATGGCCGCATGACTGAAACGATAAAAGACTATATAGATGAAGATGATATATATGTGTGTGTCTGACAGTTGGAAGACAGAGAATAATGAAGATAGAAACTGCGCCACATCAGTTTCTACTTAATATAGATTGACTATATACCAGATTGAAATAAGAAAGCGTGTAAATCTCATCGACTAAATAAACAATAATGAAAGAACTTCGACGGCTGTTCTGCAACATGGCTGTTGCCCACCGGCTGAAAAATAATAAAAGAAAAGCAAATTTAAAAACAAGATATTGATCGGTATTAAACAAACTTGTTATTTGATATAGAATAACCTACTATATTTTTTATTTTGTTTACGGTGTCTGTTTAGTATATGTACAGGTTATGGGTTTCATATGTGTCTATTCATCTATTGCCTTCGTATTTATATTCATGAAAATCAGCGTAATCTTATAAACACAATTTATATGTCTTTGTTAGAGGAGGAAGTGAAAATTTCATGATCAGTGTCTAGAAAACTGGTCGAAATAGAAAGAGTAAGAAACCGTAGTGAGAGTGTTCCTGCTGGGGTAGCAGGACGCCACGTGTCACGTGTCGAAGCATCGACTAGAAATGATTGACATCCTTTGCCAACAAATACAGTCCAAATGAACAACTCTCGGACAGTTTAGCTCTGCCAAACTTCATTGACAATTGCTTAGGGTTACCTAAGGCTTTGTTCGAAGTAGTAAACACTTGTTCACTTGTCCGAGATTTCGTGTAGTGAACTCGAATTGAAAATCTGTAACTAATAACCAGAAATTTCGATAATAACATCACCGAGCCTGCGCATATACACGGAAACAGACATAGGTACTGTAAGTATATGTAACTCCAGCCAGATGTGTTTCTTTCCTTTATGCATGTATCATACTTGCGTGCGTGCATGTGTGTGTGTGTGTGTGTGTGTGTGTGTGTAAATAGAAATACTGGTTTCAAATTTTCGCACCTCATCATCGGATGGGATCAGAACTGGAAGTGAGGTTAATCGATTATATCGACTGGGCCTCATTTTATCGACTCCGAAAGAGATGAAAGCCAGAGTCAACCTCTGCGGAATTTGAATGCAAAATGTAAAAAAATAGATGAAATGCCACTAAGCATTTTCCCACCATGCTAACGATTCTGCCAGCTCACCGCCTTATTTCTCCTATATATTGGCTTCAAGTTTTGACACAATGCCTGCAATTTCGGGGTAATTACATCGACCCCAGTGTTCACGACCCCGAAAGGATGAAAGACAAAGTCGACCTCGGTGGCATTTAAACCCGTGACGTAAAGACGGATGGAATGTCGCTAAGCATTTTGGCGGTTCGGTAACGATTCTGCCTGCTAGCTGCCTTATTTCTCGCAATATATTACTAATTCTAACTTCGTGGCATATAAATTTCGTGGAAATTAAAAGAAAAGTTAATAAAGCCTATGTATAATAATAGATTAATTGTTGTAGCCAAACTGAGCAAAGTGGCTGGGTGCATAATTGGGTGATGTTTGAAGGTGAGTCACGCATCTTATCCTGAGCAGATTACTTTTATGGTTCACGATGTGAGTCTAGATCACAACAAATTGCGGTTTTACTCATGATTGAGTCAGTGAGGTAGCCACTTTGATGTTACCGGACATGCCAAACATAATTTCTATATATGCTTCGTAACATTCTACCGTTTTAATACATTAGGTAACCCGTGATAAACTGTTATATTTATAATATAAATTGATATCAAATGCAACCTGAAGTTAACGTTTTATTCTTATAACTTAATTTAGCAATAGAGTTTTGTCAGTAGGAACAACAACCACAGTTTATAATATAAAAATAAAAATGGAATGAGCTACCTGGCTTGCGGTGACGTCCTCCTACTCAACCGAGAATCAGATAAAAGAATCAACGACCACTGCACAAGCTGTAATTTTAGGATCAATGATCTGAAGCACAAACAAAAGATCCCCAAAATGTTCAAAACCATTCCCTGCATATCTGGTTTTATATGAGAATTGCCCTGTCCTAGAGACACGCTTTAACAAAACGTAACGGGGTGCCTCCCAGAACACCAATTAGGAATTTCTACATTTATAGATGTCTATGTATACATACGTAAGTGCATATATACATATGTATATGTAATGATGTTCATATTCATATCATTGACTTTGTGTTAGGTTAAAAATGTATTAGAAATTACTCTTCTGTGTAGATAGGTTTCTTTTTAACAATGTATATAATGGAGATATTTCACAACATCCATTGTACAACTGATATATTTTGGAAACTGATCCATTCCATTTTAGTTTTAAATCTTTGGATTTGTTTCATTTTGCAAGGCGGCGAGCTGGCAGAAACGTTAGCACGCCGGACGAGATGCTTAGCGGTATTTCGTCTGCCGCTACCTTCTGAGTTCAAATTCCGCCGAGGTCCACTTTGACTTTCATCCTTTCGGGGTCGATTAAATAAGTACCAGTTACGCACTGGGGTCGGTACAATCGACTTAATCTATTTGTCTGTCTTTGTTTGTCCCTTCTGTGTGTGTAGCCCCTTGTGGGCAGTAAAGAAATAAGAAACATTAGCACGCCGGGTGAAATGCTTAGCGGTATTTCGTCTGTCTTTACGTTCTGAGTTCAAATTCCGCCGAGGTCGATTTTGCCTTTCATCCTTTCAGGGTCGATAAATTAACTATCAAATGCGTACTGCGGTAGATCTAATCGACTGGTCTCCTCCCCCACAATTTCAGGCCTCATGCCTAGAGCAGGAAAGATTAGTTTTATCTTGCTTAATATGCAATATATGTGACACTTACCTATAATTAGGTGTCTTTACATATATAGAAACATTCTTACTATCCGTTTCTAAGGTTGATTAAATGTTTGTGATTGTGTGTGAGTAAGTGTGTACGTGAAAGAGAGAGAGAGAGACAGATAGACAGACAACCGATAGACAGACAGATTGTGTATATATATATGTTTGATTATGTGGGTGTATGTGTACGAATTCAGGCTTCGCTGAATTATTGGTAACCTTACAGAAAGAGAAAATGAGAGAGAGAGAGAGAATGAAAGGAAGAGAGAGATAAAATGAGCCAGAAATGAGAGAAAAATTGTACTGATATGTCTATATTCTTTCATTTATGTGTGCATATGCATGTTGCGTACATCAATGCTCATATATGTCAATATTCTTTTCTACTCTAGGCACAAGGCCTGAAATTTTGGGGGAAGGAGCCAGTCGATTAGATCGAGCCTGGTACGCAACTGGTACTTAATTTATCGACCCCGAAAGGACGAAAGGCAACGTCGACCTCGGCGGATATTGAACGCAGAACGTTGCGGCAGACGAAATACCATTAAGCATTTCTCCCGGCGTGCTAACGTTTCTGCTAGCCCGCCGCCTTGCATGTATGTCAATACTGTGTTACAAATGCAATGCAGCAAGCTTTTGTCATAGCATGATACTATTCGAGGACATTGTTTGCCTTTTTTCCTACAACGAAACATTTGTTCAAATACTGCTTTATTACCAAGTTCCTTCAGATTCCATTTGAAAAAAAAAAAAAAAGAACTTAAATAGGGAGAACGTTGTTCCTGATGAAAGTAGCAAACCTAATGTCATCATTTCGGAAGCATTTATTCTCAGCCAACAGGGATGCATCTGCTTAAGGATTCTCTTATAAGAAACCAGAGGACCAAACTTATTGAATCAGTCATTGAACAGTGGATTGTCACGTTTATTGTTTAGGCATTGTGGAGGCGCAATGGCCCAGTGATAAGGGCAGCGGATTCACGGTCATAGGATCGCGGTTTCGATTCTCAGACCGGGCGTTGTTAGTGTTTATTGGGCGAAAACACCTAAGAGCTCCACGAGGCTCCGGTAGGAGATGGAGGTGAACCATGCTGTACTCTTTCACCACAACTTTCTCTCACTCTTACTTCCTGTTTCTGTTGTGCCTGTAATTCAAAGGGTCAGCCTTGTCACACTTTGTCACACTGAATATCCCCGAGAACTACGTTAAGGGTACACGTGTCTGTGGAGTGCTCAGCCACTTGCACGTTAATTTCACGAGCAGGCTGTTCCGTTCATCGGATCGACTGGAACCCTCGACGTCGTAAGCGACGGAGTGCCAACAACAACAACGCTATAGGCATTGAAAGCATTCTTGAAGCGATGTCAGTTACAAAATGATGGTCTCTGTAAGACAACAAAGAAAGAAACAATCATTTTACAATCACTTTAAATACTGCGAAATCTCTATGCACTTCAACTGAAAGCATGTGGACTTTGATCAACTAATAGATTAAAATTTGGAGGAAAATTAGCCGTCGATTTGTCATTAATTTCAGTGATGCCAAGTTCATCGTGACTCTCATTGTTATTGAGACCAGAGTTTTGACAATGGTCATGCAGAAACTGCAAAATTATGGCTTGCTCAAAGTAACCAGTCTTAAGATTGACAACCATTAACAAATATTTAATGTAAGTTATGCTATGGATGAAGCTTCTTGACGCTAAAAACAGCATATTTGATGGACAAAATATGAAAAAACACACTGATGGTTGATTTTAGGCAAGTTGGATGAATTATTGCAGTAGCGGTGTCTTCAGCGACGACATGTCGCTGTCTGCAAGAAAGCGCTATTGGCAAAAATGACCCTAGCGCTCTCGCTGGCTATTGTTGGTTAAATTCCGTCCTCCGCCCACTCTCCCTCTCTGATAGCGATGCTATCTTAGGACAAAAGCAGCAGTAACTGACCTATCGATTGTATGTATATACATTGAGTATAATACATATATGACTATTTTAATAAAATACTATCTCAATTGCGTATGCTGAATTCTAATTCAGTCGTGTAGCTATACAAAAAGTCATTGAATACTATACATATTTCTCTTATATCAGATACCACGAATGCTTGTCCGATCATGCAGCTGGTTGCGAGTACGCACCATTGAAAAGGTCCAAAAATGCTGAAAAGTATCTGGCACACACGCTGGCTGGGCCGAATTCCTCACCCCACCTCTCACTCTGATAGTTATTGTGATTTCAACACAGTAATTTCATAAGCGATACTATTGCAATAACTGAAATTTCAACAGTATGATACATAAATATTTTGAGCAAATACTGTCTCAGTTAGCTATACTGGACACGGACACACACACACACGTGCGCGTGCGCACACACACACGCACACACACACACACACACACACACACACACACACACACACACATATATATATATATATGTATGTAATTACAGATAAAAATTTAGATTCAGATGAATATGGTACTTAAATTAAGGCACCAGAATTTAGTTCGGTATTATCGACACAATTTCAAAGTGAGGTGATTAAAATGATTGCGCAGCTGAAGATTGCTCTGCATTTTAAACTGATGTAATGATTGCATCGTTCAATTAAATGGAGTTGCATGTAACGATCGTACTGCATTACCTCTGGATATCCTTGTTGGTTATTTTGATTATAATTACATATATATATATATATATATATATATATATACATAAAGTTATATATATATATATATATGTGTATGCATAAAATCTAAAAAATAATCTTTAAAATCCGTGTTGCTTATTTTGATTTTTTGATTACCTTGCTCTTAGAATGGTTTTTAGATAATACCATACTATATTCTGGTGCCTAAACATAAGTACCATATTCAATTTTGA
>NC_068996.1:41659944-41661876 GCF_001194135.2 Octopus bimaculoides | reverse complement strand
ATATATATATATATAAATATATATATATATATATATATATATATCGTTGCTATTATGCAACAGTGTCGGAAACGCGAACGGGAACTTGAAACTCTGGGTAACAGTTCTGTGAATATTTTGCCGCTTTTATAATAAAGCATATTACTCTACCCTTGGTATTTGAGTAATATTATTTGAACATTGTTTTGCATTTACATGCCTACCAGTGTATCTTTTCATTCTCATCTCAATCTAGAGGATTCGAACGAGAATATCTGGTCACTATTGTCCTTCTTTGTCTATGAAAATCTTTTCCGTTTAGACGAATCACGTTCCTAACACACGCCACGTACCGGCGGTGTAAGGGATTTCAAGAGACAGCGGTGTTTCGATCTTATTGTGTGCGTCTCTTCAATCAAAGCTACCGATGAATCTAATAAGAACACGGGTTGCTTGTTTATCAGCAAACCGATAATTATATCTACTCGAGACAGAAACCCTGAAATTTTGTTGATGGGCCTTAGTAGATTACATTAACCCCCAGTACTTAGCGAGTACTTATTTTAAGGGGATAAAGGGCAAAGTCGATTTTGGCGGAATTTGAACTTAGAACGTAAAGACAGTTGAAATGACGCTAAGCATATTACCCAGCGTTCTAACAATTCTGCATCTCACCGGTATTCATCTGCCAAAACATGATATAATTCAATAGGTTCACACGGAACAGTGAAGATCGTAATTTATAACGTAATTTATTCATTCACAAGATATTCTGGCAAATTCGAACACGAATATCAATTGTGTTTCTTTTCCTCCAACAGCCTTGATATAGAAGATGCCGTACAAAGGGCTAAAATACGACACGATGTAATTGTAAAGCGAGCTTCTAAGCCACAGAGCCGTGCATGTATCCACACAATATAAACAAAAGCAACAACAACACTAACAACAAAATACAAAATCTTGTATTTCAGCCTTGAAGCTTTGTTAATTATGAGATTGAATATTTTTGTTTGTTTATTTTACAAGAATGTGTTTATCTTGCAATGTCAAGAAGTAGGTTGCAAGAAATAATCGCATTTTTGTTTAATAAACGATTATTTTTCTATTAACAAACGAATGAAAAAAGAAAGGCGGAGTAAGGTGTGCGCGTATCTTACCGAATATGTACTGTGTGTGTGTGTGTGTGTGTGTGTGTGTGTGTGTGTGTGTGTGTGTGTGTGTGTGTGTGTGTGTGTGTGTGTGTGTGAGTGTGTTTGCTCGTATCCCCATCTGTGTATATGTATAATACATCGAATGAAACCTATTGAAAAATTGAAACGAAACTTTGAATAGACGTATTCATTACGTGTTATCTTCACCACATTCATTCGAGCACTCGACACAGTGGCATACACGTGAGCGCACGCTTTACACGCATACACACATACTTACGCACACACAACATACATACACAGACACACACAGACGCGAACACATACACACACTCAAGCAAACGCACACACTTATAAAAGCACATACACAGCAGAGGCGCAAACACGTATGCGCATACGCTCGTTTATTCATTCTACAAAGCAAAATTTCTAAGTGAAACAACTAACACCAGCAGCGAAAGCGGGGAGGAGGAAGCAAAATTAGATACCTACAATACAATCTCCAAGACAAAAAGTGTCGCTAAGAAGAAAGAAAAGGTTAATGTTTTTTGTTTTTTTTTTACAAAGCTCTATCGATCACCTAAATCAATAAATAACGGAGATATTAAAATAGCCATCTGTCGAGCACCAAGCGTTCCTTATCTTGCTTTCTGCTTTACACTTGTACACTGTGTGTGTGTGTGTGTGTGCGTGTGTGTGTGTATGTGTGTGTGTGTGATTGTTTGTGTGTGAGTGAGTGCGTGCGTGTGTGTATATATTTATACATATATATATATATATATACATACATAAGTGTATA
>NC_068996.1:41658766-41659395 GCF_001194135.2 Octopus bimaculoides | reverse complement strand
TATATATATATATATATATATATATATATATGTGTGTGTGTGTGTACATATATATATATATACATATATATACATACACATATACACACACAAACATATATATATATTAACCAACATATATATGGGTCTTTCAAGATCTAGTACGCGTGCGAGCATTTTCTACGGCACATGCATTTCGGAGTACATGTCAGCGTGCACGTAAACTGGCACACGCACGAATGTACGCAAGTACATCGATTCTTGAGTTCGTGTGCATATAAATTTGACGATACGCTAGTAACTGTCATTGTGAGTGTATATCGACAGGTATGTGGGTGCCTACGTACATTCATTGATACATACATACATACATAGGAGCATACACACAGAAACATACATACACGCATATATATGTATACACACACACATATACACACAAGATATGTTCGAGTTTATAAAATGAATTGTATAAGCATACTGTGGGCATTCCGAAAAAATGGTCAATGCGTTCATATTCTAGCAATTATGTCTCCGTTCCTCTGTCTCATCATCTCTGTGACTGTCAGTCTATCTATCTATCTATCTATCTATCTATCTATCTATCTATCTATCTGTGAGTGGCCACTCTAGCCCGGCAATGGGCCGAGAGG
>NC_068996.1:41658524-41658756 GCF_001194135.2 Octopus bimaculoides | reverse complement strand
CGTAGACAACGGTGAACAGGTGTGGTCGCCGTTTACGCGGCGCGCTTTCCCGCAACTCGTCTCCATGACCGAACTGCAGTCGTGGATCAAGAAGAAGCCCAGGAAGGGCGAATGGCACCGCGAGTGTCGCGTTGCTCTTCGGCAACTCCAACAACCCGGGTCAACCTTGAGCGACTGCATCACAACTAACGCATTCTATAGTGGATTAGTGGAGGGAAGGTACGACGACGAT
>NC_068996.1:41654971-41656537 GCF_001194135.2 Octopus bimaculoides | reverse complement strand
TATACATATATATATATATACATAAATGCACACACACACACACACATATATATATACATATATACATAAATGTTTAACTTGTGTACATATATCAATATATACATATGTTCATATGTTAATAGCGTCGTGTGATCGTGTGTCTGTATATACAACGCTCACTATGTCAATTTCTACACACATCTAGATTTAGTGAAAGCCCTACAGAAGAGATTATACTTAAATCCACTGTGTACATTAGTTGCAAGTGAAATATATGTTTTTGTGTATGTGTATATGTCTCTCTCGCTCTCTCTCTCTCTCTCTCTCTCTCTCTCTCTCTCTATCTATCTATCTACTTATCTCTCTATCTACACACACACACACACACACACACACACATATATATATATATATATATATACGTTTATATATTTATGTATGTATGTGTGTATTTATTTACTTATATACATTTATGTATGTATATTTATATAAGTATGTGT
The DNA here is from genome assembly GCF_001194135.2 of Octopus bimaculoides. Classification (NCBI taxonomy): domain Eukaryota; kingdom Metazoa; phylum Mollusca; class Cephalopoda; order Octopoda; family Octopodidae; genus Octopus; species Octopus bimaculoides. Next base: position 41,656,058 of record NC_068996.1, on the reverse strand, counting down.
AGTTTCTTAAACTGTCTCTCTTTTCGACCCTTCTTTATCCTTTTCTACACTGCTGACCCCGAAAATGGAAAGAAAAATGAAAGACATATCACGAGGAAATCAAAGATTAACGGAGCCATGTTTCATCCCTTGTCATATTCATTGGACGTAGGGTGCTTTGTTTACCATTTTTGTTGTTTGCTCTGCCGTAGTTCGTCTTTCTTTCTTTACAATAATTTATTTCTAATTTTCTTTTTATACGACTACATTTCAAGGAGGATATTTTGTCTCTTCACCTTTTGTTAGGAGGGCGTATTGGACGTTGTACAATGCAGCCAGGAGCCAAGAGCAATCAAACGGACACGCCATCTGTCGGAATAAAAATAAATAAATAAATAAAATAAGAACATAAAGTTGGACAATCAACATTATTGAAGTAGATCAACACGAATAAGCTATTGATTTGTTGTTCTATATGTATGTATATGCCGGCAGTTTATATAGTGTTTTATTCATTGTTTCAAACTCAAATTAGAAAAGACTAAAATTACAAAATCAATAAAACACGACAAACACAGAGAATTATGAAATATTTTGATAAATCTATATAAAACATGACGCTTCGAAAATAAAAAAAATCGTATATGAGAAAAAAAAATGAAAAAAAAATAGAAAGAAATTGAGCCAGCAAACATTCTCCCCGTAGTCGCACGATCTGCAACAAATAATGATTAAATCTCTCTGAAATTTTATTTCGCACAATTAAAAAAGTGCGAAACGGATAAACAAAAAGCAGGATGGTCAAAGCTGGAACGCCTTCGCTCGTACATTTCCAACAATTGGGCTACTCTTAGGGTTGAAAAACGGTAGCTGTGATAATTATTAACCAACATGAGAATGTTAACAAAATCGTTTACTCTACAAAATAATAATAATAATAATAATAATAATAATAATAATAATAATAATAATAATAATAATAACAGCTCACTCCCTCAAATAACGTCATGTAATTTTTTTTTAAAAGGAAGGATATATTGGATAATGTGTATCTATCTAAGCGTTCCGATGGTTAGGCGATCCATTTGCTGTCAACAGCCGCTAAATG
>NC_068996.1:41653634-41654871 GCF_001194135.2 Octopus bimaculoides | reverse complement strand
TATATTTACAATTAATGACGCATACATGTATGCACGTATGCATGATATTAATGTTATACATTATAGATGCAACTAAAACGTATTTCTTCATGTACGCGAAAACTAAAACTTCAGCAAAACTGACAGAATTCAAATTTCACATCGTTAATACACTAATCTCTCGCCATATCGCTGCTCACCTATCGAGCACTCAGAACACCACGGATGTTTCTGGCCAATATATATAAATTTATATCGCGGTCTCCTCAGCATATCGCGGATTTCTCCGACAGATAGTTATTTATATGTTTTTAGATTTTAATTATTTCTGTGATAAAATAAACATATTCACGCCTAAAAATTACTGGGTTGTAATCCGAGCGACGAGAGGCTGCTGAGAATTTCAGATTGCAAGAAGCCGCCAAGGAAAATGACTAATGTTGACAGATGCATCTACAAGAGAAGTATATACTATACTATTATTTCATAGATATCGCGAAAATTTTATTCCTGCAAGAAGAAATATGAAGCAAAAATTTCAAGGAATTAGACAAAAATCGCAGTATTCCGAAAAATTTTATTCCTGCAAGACAAAATGTGTGGCAAAAATTCAAGGAAATAGAGATTTAAATTTCTGAGCTGTAATATATAAGTATATAAAAATGCCTTAAATTGAAGGATATATATTAAAATAAACAAACTTATATACATCGCCTAGACATTGGTTGATGTTTCTAATGTGAATATGTTCATAAAGCCATTCGTAATCTCTTTGCCTTCATGAGTACTTAAGAGAGTAAGCTTAACTAGAGCGTTATTAGATTTTATAGCTTAAGCAATTTACTATATACATCGGCGCTATACGTACTTTTCCCGGACTGTTTTCCTTTTCCGGACGTTTCCTTTCTCCTGTTTCTGAACTATGCTAGAAACTTTTTTTTTTAAATCCTAGTCTTTTTTTTTCCACCTTTACTGAGCGTCAAGATAATACATTTCTTGTGTACATCTTTTTGCTGGTTTGTCATTTGTTATTTTTAATGTTCTATTTAATTATATATATAAGATATACAATTAGCCGCATACTCGGACACACCCACGAAAAATATATAGATTATTTATGACTTTCTTAAAAGCTTATCTATCATGATAAATTTTGATGGTTTCATTCCGGTTATGCTATCTATCTATCTATCTATATATCTATCTATCTATCTCTTTCTCTCTCTTTCTCTCTCTCTCTCTCTCTCTCTCTCTCTCT
>NC_068996.1:41649791-41653489 GCF_001194135.2 Octopus bimaculoides | reverse complement strand
TATATATATGTATATATATACACACACAGACATACACGCACACACACACACAGAGACATACACGCACACACACACACACACACACACACTCACACACACATATATATATATATCAATACAAATGTCTATATATATACTTGTGTGTGTATGTGTGTCTATGTCTATACGCATAATCTTGAAGATGCACATGTGAGTATATGTATTTACTTATAAGAGTATATGTAAATGAGTATGTGTATTTGTGTGTGTGTGTGTGCATTAGTGTGCGCGTGCGTGCTTGTGTATCAATATAATTATCAAGATAGAAATACAATTTTCTTTTAAAAATAAAACTGGCAAAAACAGAAAAAATAGAAGTCGCAAACTTGCTCATAAACTTAGCGTAGAAAACTGCCCTGATCTAAGGAGTGTTCCAGTATGAGTTTATGGCTCCTTTGAAAAGGAATTGCCCTGGTCACAGGAAATGTATCAAGATCTTCCTGAATTTTTTATTAAGTTTGGTTATTTTTTTTACTTATGAAAAAAAAAAGCAAACAACAGCAACAACAACGAATGCACTCCTAAAACTAAAAGATAGTTAATGCACAAATATAAAAAAATTCTGAAATAAAAGTTTTAAGTGATACAGTAAATCCAAAATTCGGCTGTTTTATAACAGCAAGGCTAACAAGTCTTTGCTTCCATATTTACATCAAAGTTAAATGTAAAACAAAAAAGGAAGGAAATTGTTCAAGTAAAGAGGCAAACAGACGATAACATAAGAGGCAGACGACGTAAAAAGAAAAGAAGACGAGGGTGAGATAAAGATATATAACGAGTGAAATCGCTTATGAGAGCAAGCGAGAAAGGAAAAGGCAGGTAGAAAAAAGGAAAGAAAAGGAGAAAGAAGAAAAAACACGAAAGAAACAGAAAAGTGAGAAGGGTAAAGAAGCTAAGAAGACTAAAATAAGGAGAATTCTATGATTTTATGACACCCTTTGACTACGTTATGCTGCAGCTGGCGAATTTTCATAACTCCACGAGGTAAATAAATATATAACAGTTCATAGCGGGCATCGTATTTCGGCGAAAGGTCCGGTTTCGATTCTTGAATGAAGATATAGTTCAATTTGAATTATATTGTTGACAAAATACCCGCAAAGCATTAATTAGATTTGGATATATCAGTAATTAATTTTATTTGATAACGCAATTGGTACAAATGTAAAATAGCATTTTAATTTGCAGATTTTCAATAGGTTAATTACCGGTTTGCTAAATTTCTGACCGCAATATCTCATTGCAGGACAAACATTGCAAAAGAATTCGTTTGAAGTTACTAATATTTCGTTTTTTCTCACTGAAAATTAAATACGTCAAAGACATAAGTTCCAAAAAGATACAAATATACAAACATTGGTATATACGTACACATGCACCGTTGATTTCTATTCATATGTTCATATATGTGTACACACGCACACACACACATAAACGCACGCACGCCCACGCACACACATGAGGACTCAGGCGTTGGGGGTGTAGTAAGAAGCTTGCTTCCCAACCACATGGTTCTGGATTCAGCCCTACTGTGTGGCACCTTGGACGTCTTCTACTATAGCCACGGGGTGACCAAAACCTTGTGAGTGAATTTGGTAGGCGGAAATTGAAAGAACCCCGTTACCTTTCTTAACTAATTAAATAATGACTTCCTAGCGCAAAAGACTTTCTGAAATGAAGTGCTTTGTTCAAGAACACAACGCTCGCCCGAACCAGTGATCGAAATCATAATCAAAATATAATGGATACAACAACCTAACCACTAAACCAGGAGCCTTCATACACACACACACACACACACACACACATTTGCGCATTATTTGAACTCAAACCACGAACACATTCTATTTATCTGCAGTTCAATAACAGAACTGAGTAGACATAGGCGCAGGAGTGGCTGTGTGGTAAGTAGCTTGCTTAACAACCACATGGTTCCGGGTTCAGTCCCACTGCATGGCATCTTGGGCAAGTGTCTTCTACTATAGCGTCGAGAGAAGAAAGAAAGCAGTAGCCGGTCACGTGTGTACATACCTACATCATGTGACCAGTGAGGGGTAAGGAGAAATATATATATATATATATATATATATATATATATATACAAATATATATAAATACACAGGAGTAGCTAAGTGGTAAGAAGCTTGCTTCCCAACCAACCATATGGCTCTGAGTTCAGTTCCACTGAGTGGTACATTGAGCAAATGTCTGTCTGTCTGTGTTTGTTCCGCCACTATCGCTTGACAACCGATGTTGGTGTGTTTATGTCCCTGTAACCTAGCGCTTCGGCAAAAGACACCGATAAAATAAGTACTAGGCTTACAAAGAATAAGTCGATTTGTTCGACTTAAGGCGGTGCTCTAGCATGGCCACAGTCAAATGACTGAAACAAATAAAAGAATATATATATATATATATATACACACACATACATTCATGCGTGTGTAAATATATATACACACACACAAACACACATACACATAAAACGATAGTCGTCAGCAAGGTACAATTTGTGCGGAGAGTAAAGAGATGCGAAAGCCCCTAAAACGCTGAATTAATCGTTACGATTTTCGACCATGTTCAGTATGGCTATATTTGAAAGAGAAAATCACACTGGAACCTGAATAAACAATGGAACAACATGCATCACGACAGCAATCACCAACACGGTCACCCGACTATGCATATCAGTATTCTGAAAAACTTCGAATCACTACGCAGCACCACATCATAATATCGTCTTAAAATCAAAAATAAAAAAGAAAGACAGAAGTTGTAGATTTCCATTCGGCGCCAGAGAGAGAGAGAGAGAGAGAGAGAGAGAGAGAGAGAGAGAGAGAGAGAGAGAGAGAGAGAGAGAGAGAGAGTGAGAGGGTAAAGATTATGGTTATGGCTCGGATATAACTTTGACCATAGGCCTCCTTGAACATCACTGACCTGTGGCTCAAAAAGAAAAGGAAACTAAAGCAGCAACAATACGAGTCACTAACAAAAGATTGGAATCAGTCGAAAAGAGAACTAAAATAACAAAAAACAGCGAAAAAGGATCAAACTTGTTTAATTGTTTACATAATAAAATAACCAAAACAGAATAAAGCAAAAGATGATAAATAAAATTGTTGCCAAATTAAAACGGACAACTGTAAAATCAGTACAAGAGGTCAGAAATTTGTCCAAACGACACACTGGTGTGATGTTAGCTGGTCCAATAGGGTTTATGGCTTTGAAAGGCTTGTGTGCGAAACGTGATATTTCAACAATGTAACTGAGCTCTTTCGGATGTTTTGTTGAAGCATCCGACACAGTTTGTCTTCTGACCATTGTTTGCAAACAACCAGCTTCGTGTCGACTTCATTTCACCCAGATTTGCATCACCCTCCACCATATTACGGTGCGGCGCTCTGCTTCTTGCCATACGGCTGATCGCCAATTTTACTTTTGATCTTAATAACAAATCTTACTTTTATCTGCCACAGAGTTATAAATCTCTATCTGTGTGTCTAACAGACAACATCTCTGTTCGTCTATCTATCTATCAATCTATCTATCTATCTATCTATCTATCTATCTATCTATCTATCTATCTATCTATCTATCGAGCTAGCTAGCTTTCCCTCCCCTTTCTCTCTCTCTCTCTCTCTCTCTCTCTCTCTCTCTCT
>NC_068996.1:41649142-41649722 GCF_001194135.2 Octopus bimaculoides | reverse complement strand
TATATATATATATATATATATATATATATATATATATATATATGTGTGTGTGTGTGTGTATATATATAATATATATATATGTTGAGGATAGCCTAGTATGCGTATATGCTATTGTAATTTTATTTAATTTTGAATGCAGCGTACATTTTATTTGATTTGATTTGATTTTAATGTGTTAATTCGAATATTATAATTAATTATTTAGAATATGTATTTTGAGCCCCTTTTTCTATTTAAGGTTTTCTTCGATTTTTTAAATTTTAAATAGGATGAATCTATATTAAATTCATTTGTTTTGTTCATTAAGCATCCATGACCGTTATTTGAAACGACCAATCAAACGAATCCATGTGTTTCAAATTTTATATTACTTTTGATTGCATTGTTATTCCTTTCCCATTTCTAACAAAACTGTCCGATGAACGGGAACGTGAAACTCAGAGTAACAGTCTTTTGTTATATTTCTGCTGCTTTTAAATAAAGCATATTACTCTACCTCTGGTATTCGAGTACTCTTTTTTCCACCTTGTTACACATTTTATGTGCTTACTCCGGTGTATATATATATATATATATATAT
>NC_068996.1:41645664-41648869 GCF_001194135.2 Octopus bimaculoides | reverse complement strand
ATAGATAGATAGATAGATAGATAGATAGATAGATAGATAGATAGATAGATAGATAGATAGATAGATAGATAGATAGATAGATAGATAGATAGATAAATATACATGCACACATGAATGGAAAGATTGAAATTTCTCTCCTTTAATAAACAAATTATCCTTTCATCTTAACCGATTTTACAAACGTACTTCAAATGTATTTTCAACTTGACCAAGCATTAAGTGATACTTCATTCCATACATCCGGGTATCCGGGTAGATGCTTACGAATTAGAAGAGCCTTTATATTGCGATCAAGATTTCTCAGTAAAGCTGTTATTATGCATAGATTTGATGAACGATAGAAGCCGAAATTTATATAGATATATATATATATGTACATATATATATGCACAAATACATCAGCACACACACACATACACGCATATATATATATATATATATATATATATAGGTAAGGTACATGCATATGTATATATGTGTGTGTGTTTGTCCGTGCGTGTGTTATTGCGTGTATAAACAGAATGAGAGTTAGATATGTTTATATGTTGTAACATATTACATTAAATATTATAATCAAATATAATAGAATATATAACATATATGTGATATGTTTTATATAATATATTATTATATAATATTTATGTATGCACAAACGTTATCGAAATATATATGTTCGTGTGTTTTAATGTGTACATATGCATACACACACACACACACACACACACACACACACAGACACACGCACATGCACGCACACACACACACACACACACATATATTTTTATTCGAGGATATCAGGTCCTAATTAGGGATTAAATAGTCCAAAAGTTCCTCTGGTTAATCACTATCGTATAAGGAGAAAGACTAGACGACATGTTAGATATTCTTGTAAACCTGCGTCTTGTTAATATTGAAAGAAAGAAAATGGAGAATAAAAATTCATTTGTATGATGCAGGCAAGTTTGGTATACTCAATTTCGTTTAAAGTAATACTCTGAGTTTAACACACAGAAATACACACGCATATACATACACATGCACACACAAACATGCACACACACACACACACATACATACACACGCACGCACACATGCACACGCACACACACACACACACACACACACACACACACACACAGATATATATATATATATATATATATATATATATATATAATGCATACACAATAGCACAACATATATACATATACATGTGCATCATGTTGGACCGTTAATCTCTACACATTTTTAACTCTCTCCGTAACTCTATTTTGTCGTTGTCTCTCCGTTTTTTTTTTGTGTTTGCTTTTGTTCTCAGTTCTTATATACGAGGTTGCGCTGAAAAGTTCAAGGATTTGAGTAAAAGAAAATACAAGAGGATCAGTTAATTATGATTTTATTGAAAATATTCCCCTCCCAGATTCACAGACTCATTTCAGCGGTCCTTCAGTTTATCTAAGGCCTGTCAAAGAATTCGGAAATTTGGACATCCAACGAGGCCTTTGTCGATACCCTCAAACCCAGCAACGTTTCACACCACCCTCGTATGTGTGTACTTTTGCGTTTGTATCTAAGTTTTAAAGCTGTATAAAACAGTCTTCTTCCAGAATAAGCCTAACTTTGCCTTTCGATGAATAGTGTGTGATAAAATAAGTGTACATCAGAGATAAGGGGTAGGTGGCTGTGATCAATTAAGTCTGCTTCAGCAGCACCTATACATAGTTGCAGGTCATTTGCTGGAAAGTGCAGTAGTTTCAAGTAATTGAAAGGAAAATATATCGGGATTACCCCCACCGGAATGCGTGTCATTAGCGCCTAAAAAATAACAACATGAATACCCGATCATTTATTTTATCGATCACAGAAGAAAGACTGGCAAAGTTAAGTTCGGTGGTATTTGAACTCGGAATGTGAAAAACTAAATACTGCAGGATATTCGAGTCTGTGCTCGAACCTATTGCACAACGCACTATGCTGTTTGCTATTCCACTGATGTGTAGCACATCATTTCCTGAAGTGCTTCACTGCGCTTGTTGTTGTTGTTGTTGTTGTTGTTTAGTCTCACATCAGCCTTGACTAATCATATTGATTTCAATTTTTAGCACAAGGCCAGAAATTTCGGTGGATGTGGTAAGTCGATTAGATCGATTCCCAGTGCCCAACTGGTACTTAATTTATCGACCCCGAAAAGATGAAAGACAAAGTTGACTTCGGCAGAATTTGAACTCAAAACGTAATGACGGATGAAATGCTGCGAAGCATTTTGCCTCGCATTACTAATAATTCTGCCAATTCGCCGCCTTAATTTGATAAACCATATTAAACAAAAGTGTGTCAGTTATGGCTATTCCATCAAGGTTTCGTGGATTGCCTATCTAGAACTATTATCATTCTATGCTTTCCCCCTTTTTAAAAAAAAATAAAGTAGAGTGCAATTTGGTAGCTATTAGCAGCTACTTCTAACAAACTGAACTACCACATACAGGCCTCATTGTTGGCTCGTAAACTCATGTAATAAATAATGTGTATTTGTATTTGTGGATATGCTGTGTATATAAACACCATCGTTTGGTATTTGACCACAAACGATAGACGTAACACGAATTGAAATTCTTTGGCGAAGTGGATACGCAAGTTTCATTTCCAATTGAATTCATCGTAATCATTTTGTATTACTGTTGCACCAAATGACTTCAAATTGTATAAGAGCAAGTAATATTGAAGTGAATATATTCAAAAAGTTGGTACCCTTACTGTTATAAGCGTTAAGGTATTTGCTGTAGGTCTAAGATGTTGGCAGCTAATCAAACAAGGATTACGACCTTTTATATTTCTGTCACGTATATACACAAACAATATCTGAGTGTGGGTGTAGGTGTGTGTGTGTGTGTGTGTGTTCTTTTATCCTTTTACTTGTTTCAGTCAGTTGTCTGTGGCCATGCTGGAGCATCACCTTTAAAGGGTTTCTGTCATACAAATCGACCTCAGGACATTTCTATTTTAAGCCTGAAACTCTTTCTATCGCTTCTTTCCCCCGAACTGCGAAGTTACGGGTACCTAAACATACTAGCACCGGTTTTCAAGTGCTGATGGAGGGGGGCAAACACAAACACAAAGACACAGACGCCACACACACACACAAACACACACTCATACATATACATATACACACACACACACACACACACACACACACACATATATA
>NC_068996.1:41643333-41645613 GCF_001194135.2 Octopus bimaculoides | reverse complement strand
ATATATATATATATACTACCGGCTTCTTTCAGTTTCTATCTACCAAATTCACTCACAAGTCTATTGTCGGCCCGAGGCTATATTAGAAGCGCTGGCAGAAACGTTAGCACGCCGGGCGAAATGCTTAGCGGTATTTCGTCTGTCTTCACATTCTGAGTTCAAATTCCGCCGATGTCGACTTTGCCTTTCCTCCTTTCGGGGTCGATTAAATAAGTACCAGGTACGCACTGGGGTCGATATAATCGACTTAATCCGTTTGTCTGTCCTTGTTTGTCCCCTCTGTGTGTAGCCCCTTGTGGGTAGTAAAGAAATGACACTTACCCAAGGCGCCACACAGTGGGACTGAACCCGGAGCCATGTGGTTGGAAAGCAAGCTTCTTACCACATTCGAATGTGCCTGTGAGTGTAAGTCCGCTCATATGAATAAAATAATTGAGTGTTTATTACCGCAAGATGATTACTAGGTATTTAACTCAGGCTATAACAAAATAAAGACGGAGAACTGTTTTTAAATCCGAGAATTCCGAAATGTTAAGTTTTCTTTCACTGTTATAATAACTGGTTCCAAATTTTAGCACAAAGCCAGCAAGTTCTGGAGAAAGTATACGTCGATTGCTTTGACCCCAGTGTTCAGCTAATATTTATATATCATCTGCTTCGAAAGCAAAGTCTCTCTCGGTGGAATTTGAACTCACAACATAAAGACGTATGAAATTCAGCTAAGCATTCTTGCCGATGGTGCTAACGATTCTGCCAGCTCACCGCCTTATTTCTTGTTATAATATACACTCATTCACTCATTCACTAACATAGATACGGACACACAAAAGTGTATATATATATATATATATATATATATATATATATGCATGCATGTATGTATGTACCTATGCATGAGTGTACTTACGTACGTATGCATGTATGTAAGCATGTATCCACGTATGCACATATGCACGTATATACGTATGTATGTATGTATGTATGTATGTATGTACGCATGTATGTATGTATGTATGTATGTATGCATGTATGTATGTATGTATGTATGTATGTATGTATGTATGTACGTATGCATGTATGTATGTATGTATGTATGTACGTATGTACGTATGTATGTATGTATGTATTTATGTACGTATGCATGTATGTATGTATGTATGTTTGTATGTATGTATGTATGTATGCATGCATGCATGTACGGATGGATGGATGGATGAATGGATGTTATTTTCTTATTTTGATTCCCGTCAGCAGAACTTTTAAGTGTCTCAAGATTCCTAAGGTTATTGGGCACAAATTATAGAAAATTTTCTTTATATATACATATATCATATGGTAGACTTTTCCCCCACCGTAAGATGCCTTGTGGTTAATTCTTTTTGTATTGTTGGCACTTTCAGTGGCAACTAGATTAATGTTTATTGGATTCATAGTCGCTACACTGAGTGTGACTAAGTCGGCAGTTTTTGACATACTTTCTGATGCTGCATTGTCGCCAAGATCCTGAATTTCATTAGTCATAGCATTTGTATGTACTATCAAACCACATGGAGAGTTAAACCAAATAACTATTCTGTTTTCCGTTTAGTGACAGTTGGGTTAAGTTTCAGTATATCTTTCAACTTCATGTAAAAATCATTTAATGTAACAAATCAAAAATTGCACCTCAATCCATGAACAACTTTAAATATATATTAAAGATTCGCTCATACAATTTCCTATCCAATCTAAAATGAGAATTGATCGAGCCGACAAAAAAGAGATTTTATAGGGTTAGTTAAAGTAACGTTTTAGATTAAACACAAAGATAAAGCTTAATAGAAACTTTACACAAAAGTAAACCATTTAAATATAACAGATCAAATAGAACGCTCAAATCACATAAAGAGCAGGATAGATAATGTTACTGCTAATCCACGCTCTTCACACATCAAATTAACAATATTGTATTAAGCACACTGACCAAACTTATTTTGGTTTCTCTAAACAATGAAATAAGATGCGCAACGAAAACATCAGGCCAAAAGACAAACGTAAAGACACGTCTCTTCCAAAACTATTTGGTTCCTAAAAGATAGAGGGAGGAAGATGGTAAGATGGTGTGTTGTTCGGAAAGGAAAAGCAATAGAGCTGAAGACACCTCCGAAAGGGGGGGCCCCGCCACGTCAAAACGGTAGAGGAGTAGGGGCCGAAACCGGACGTGGTTCCTCCTGATGATGTCTTGAGCTAACTGGATCCTATAAAGGAGCTGTTGTGGTAGCAGACCACGAAACATGGTTG
>NC_068996.1:41636854-41643323 GCF_001194135.2 Octopus bimaculoides | reverse complement strand
TCAACAACGCGGGTTGATGAACCGTAAGACGTGTGGCCAGAACCTCCTGGAAAATAACCATAGCGAGGGACATTCCACCGTTGAATTAGAACAGTCACAAACAGTGAAAGAAGACATGCACCCAACACCAGAGCTGAAGACACCTCCGAAAGGGGGTGGCCCCGCCACGTCAAAACGGTAGAGGAGTAGGGGCCGAAACCGGACGTGGTTCCTCCTGATGATGTCTTGAGCTAACTGGATCCTATAAAGGAGCTGTTGTGGTAGCAGACCACGAAACATGGTTGAAATTCCTCCATGATTCTGCTTGATAATACCTTAAAATGAAGAGATGAGACCTTCTCGTTTAACCTAATGCAAGGAAACAGAAATTTAAAGCATTAAGACATTATCAGCTGATTAGTAAATACAAACAGGTTGAAATTACAACCCATGGGGTGGAAAGAGATTTGATACTTAAAAATACGATGAAATTTGCTGCTTAATATTGATTCCTAAGGTCACTTCAACCTGAAAAAGACGTTCTTATATGCAGCTAAAACCTTGATAGATATTCAAGAAAAGGAAATATAAAATATTTTAGAATATGTATAGATATTTCAATGTATGTATCGATCAATTTTTCACACACCATTCAGTGTGTGTGTGTATCTATATGTGTGTGTATCTATAGGTATATGTATATATACGCATGGAGAAAGAGAAAAATGGTGATGGGGACAGACAAACAGATGTGTGCAATACATATATACACATATATACACACGCATCTATATATTTATGCATGTGTGTGAAAGGTAATATAGTTTTCAAATTTTGGCACAGGGCCAGAAATTTTAGGGGAGGGATAAGCCGATTACATCGGTCCCAGTATTCAACTAGTATATATTTTATCGATGGTAAACCGATGGAAAGCAAAGTCGATCAAGGTGGAATTTGAGCTCAGAATGTAAAGATTGACGGAACGCAGCTAAGCATTTTGTACGGCGTTCTAACGATTTTGTCAGATCACCATCTTTGTGCGAATGATAACATGAACCCTAAGATCGAATTTTTTAAAATTTTGTATATATTACTACTTATAGTAATTTAAATGGAGTAAATGATCGAAAAAATATTTTGCGGTCGCGGTCTGGCTTTCGTTTGAGAAACACTTGTTCTGTTGAATACTTGATTTGTACAGGGAGACTTTCGAATTGATCTGTCTCTAAATTATCTACAAACAGAGATAATCCAAGGGCAGCTGTTTTTTTTTTTTTTTTTAAGTTGTGTAAATAAGAAAACATTTCGACATTGTTAGTTTATTTCGTTGTTTTAAAATGTCTGGCTTAACTTTGTCCAAAACGTTAAGATGTAGGGAAAACCTTGAAAAATAACAAGTTCAGGTGAAAGAGAAAGAGAAGAAAAACATGTTACGAAACAATAATAAAAAACCACTCAAAAACAATGACTTGTAGAGAGAGTGAAGTGAAACAAACAACAAAGTGGATAAATGATATAAAACAAAAAAGACAAAATAAAAATGATCAAGTTTAAACAGAAAATAATAACCTTTGCTAAGAGACAAGGAATTTTAGTCTTATTTAGCTAGTTATTTTGTTTGTTTGTTCAGTTGTTTTGTTTGTCACTGCTTACGTTAGGGAATTTTAAATTGGACAGTCTAGGCTCAGTTCTTTAAAATGTTTCAGACTTTTTCTTTATTTTTTTGGTCTCATTCTTTCATTCCGTTGTGAGTTTGTTTTGTTACTTTTTGAAATTTAGACCATTAGTTTGTGTGTTTGTGTGTTTGTGTGTTTGTGTATTTTGTGTTGTTTTGTGCTTTTCCATTGATATGGGGTGTGGTGTGTTGTTGATATATAACAGCAGCTTTTAAAAGTAAATTGATCTGCAGTGTTCCTGATGCAAAATTACATTGATTTGGGGGAAAATAAATTTCTAAAATAAAAAAGAGAAAATAAAATAAAACTTTAACTGACATGTTTGAAATAACTTTAATCGCACTAAAATAATAAATGACCAAGGAAGCACATAAATAAGACGTTTGAAATATCACCTGTGATACCGTAACCCGTTGGAGTGATGGGATTTTTGCGGAAGATTTTGACTTCTTAAAGTTTGTCAGCCTTGGCAGAATTCTGCCTGATATATATAATAATGTCCAGTGCTTTAACTCAGGTGTCACTGTACTTACCAAACTAGAGATAAGGCAATCGCAAATGCAAACACACAAAAATGCACCTCGGTTGACGTGGAGCCGTGTAGCTTGTTGGTTAAGGTGTTCGGCTCCTTATAACAAGGTTGCAGATCCAATTCATGGACTGGTAGTTGTGTCGAACAAGCTGATGATTCATTTCATGTGGTTCCAATCAACTTAATAGTAAATGAGAATCAGCCAGGTATTAGTTCATCCCAATCAGCCTTCAGCTTTCACAACCAGGCTCATCCTCTGCGACTACTGAGGCAGAATTAGTCAAAGCAAGGTGCATGCTACCAAGGCTTACTTAATCATAAGTGGCAGTTATCTGCCCTTGCTATTGATTGTCATATAAAGGAAGAATTGTTTAAAGAATAAATTATTCATTGATGGAATTTAATAGAAAAAAGAAAACAATTAAATAACCAGGCGCTGGCAGAAACGTTAGCACGCCGGGCGAAATGCTTAGCGATATTTCGTCTGTCTTTACTTTCTGAGTTCAAATTCCGCCAAGGTCTTTTTTTGCCTTTCATCCTTTCGGGGTCGATAAATTAAGTACCAGTTACTCACTGGAGTCGATATAATCGACTTAATCTCTTTGTCTGTCCTTGCTTGCCCCTCTATGTTTAGCCCTTTGTGGGCAATAAAGAAATAAGAAGCTTGCTTCCCAACCACATGGTTCCGGGTTCAGTCCCACTGCGTGACACCTTGGACAAGTGTCTTCAACTATAGCCTCAGGCCACTTGTGAGTGGATTTTGGTAGACGGAAACTAGAAGAAGCCTGTCGTATATATATATATATATATATATATATATATATATATACGTGTGTGTATATGTGTTTTTTAGGTGTGTCTGTGTTTGCCACTCCCCCTCCACCCACTCACCATCCTTTAACAACCGTTGTTGATATGCTTACGTCTCCGTAACTTAGCGGCTCGGCAAAGGAGACCGATAAAATAAGTACTAGGGTTACAAAGAATAATTCCTGAGGTCGATTTGTTCGACGGAAAGTGGTGCTCCAGCATGGCCGCATTCAAATGACTGAAACAATTAAAAGAATAAAAGAATAACCCACCAAGTAAGTTATCGGTTAACATATTCAATGTAAAGAGCTTTGGAAAATAAACTAAAAATAAATACACAGTGAAGAATATATGATATGTTGGCACTGTTGTTGGCACCGTTGTTGGCACTCCGTCGCTTACGACGTCGAGGGTTCCAGTTGATCCGATCAACGGAACAACCTGCTCGTGAAATTAACGTGCAAGTGACTGAGCACTCCACAGACACGTGTACCCTTAACGTAGTTCTCGGGTATATTCAGCGTGACACAGTGGGACAAGGCTGACCCTTTGAATTACAGGCACAACAGAAACAGGAAGTAAGAGTGAGAGAAAGTTGTGGTGGAAGAGTATAGCAGGGTTCGCCACCATCCCCTGCCGGAGCCTCGTGGAGCTTTTAGGTGTTTTCGCTCAATAAACCCTCACAACGCCCGGTCTGGGAATCGAAACCGTGATCCTATGAAAGCGAGTTCGCTGCCCTAACCACTGGGCCATTGCGCCTCCATATGATATGAGACATGCACTAATGTTACTCGATTATTAACGGCGTAAGCTCTAGGCAACACTGATATCATAATGACGAATCATACCTTCAGTTATCTCCCCTGAATGTTAAGATAATTCTTTTCTACTCTAGGCACAAGGCCCGAAATTTTTGGGGAGGTGGAGCCACACGATTAGATGGACCCCAGTACGCATCTGCTACATAATTTATCGACCCTAAATGTATGAAAGGCAAAAATCGACCTCGGCAGAATTTGAACTCAGAAAGTAAAGACAGACGAAATATCGCTAAGCATTTCGCCCGGCGTGCTAACGTTTCTGCCAGCTCACCGCCTAAATGTTAAGATAATTGAGATTACAAATAGACTCATATTCTTTCATTTGCAGCATATTATTACTTCTACTTAGTATTTCAATACTAACTACGTTGAACATTTTTCTATTAATTTAGCTATTGTTTGAAGGCGGCGAGCTGGCAGAAACGTTAGCACGCAGGGCAAAATGCTTAGCGATATTTCGTCCATCTTTACGTTCTGGGTTCAAATTTCGCCGAGGTCGACTTTGCCTTTCATTCTCTCGGGGGTCGATAAATTAAGTACCAGGTACGTACTGGGTTCGATTTCATCGACATAATCCCTTTGTCTGTCATTGTTTGTCCCCTCTACGTTTAGCCCCTTGTGGGCAATAAAGAAATAATCGTTAGCATGCCGGACGAAATGCTTAGCGGTATTTCGTTCGTCTTTACGTTCTGAGTTCAAATTCAGCCGTGGTCGATTTTGCCTTTCATCCTTTCAGGGTCGATAAATTAAGTACCAATTTCGTACTGGGGTCGATCTAATCGACTGGGCCTCGCTCCCCAAAAAATTCGGGCCTTGTGCCAAGAATACAAAAGAATTTAACTACTGTTTAGTTTTATGTAGATCACATCTCTGAGAAATTGAGTTGTTTCTGGTAATCTGACCGAAATTTTCTCAATTTCGAAAGAAAGAAGAATAAAGCTGATAGGGTAGGATTTGAAAGCGAAACACAAAGTAACTTCAAGTTAAGACTTTATAAAGCATATGGTTGGACATTCAATTATTTCATTCAATTAAACTCACGACCTCTCTCCTAAAGTAATTAAAAATAAAAATATGATAGTTTTAGTCATTTTGTGATGATAAGGTTGTTGATGATCATAGACGTATTAAAAATTTAATAGAAAAAGTTATGGATATATGGTTTGAAGTACTTTTATCTTTGCATACAATCATATTTCTTTATCTATGTTAAATTATGTTTAGTTTATCATCTGACTTTTATTGCTTATATTATTTCAGAAAGATGAGTGTGTCTGGGTGTGTAATAATGTGATTGTTTTAATTACTCGACATATGACAGCAGAGTAAAACACAGAAGAAAAAAGCAAAATGAAGTTAAATGCCGAAATCATTAACATAGAAGAAGAGCAAGGACTACTTAAACATGGTGTCAACATTTAATGACGGATTCTTATCATCCTATAATTCAAAAAACGACTCAAACAAGTACACATACATAAGCAAAACCAATCACACACACACACACACACACACACACACAAACAAAGACACACACACATACATAATGTGACTTTAGCATTAATAACAATAACAAAGTATGGATATTTTGACCGAAGTAGCAATAGAACATATTAGAAAAAGATAAATGGGGAGATAATGACATAAAATAATGGCAATAATAGAATATTTCCACAAAAGAGGTAATACCGTAGATTATATTTTAGCGACATACATACATACATACATATATATATATATATATATATATATATATATATACATATATACATACATACACACACACACACATATATATATGTGTTTGTGTGTGTGTGTGTGTGTGTATGTACATATAGTATGACATAGAGAGCGTGGGGTAAAACAATTCGCATTAGTTATTCTCTTGACATCGCCATTACTCGATTACATCGATGTCAGTCTTTGATAAGTATAATTACATTTCTAGAACGTTCGATAAGTATCTACAACGTTCTGTTGTAATTATTCTAGCTGTAACGGTTTAATAAGCCATCAGTCTAACCCATACTTTACCATTATACATACATGCACGGATACATACACACATACACAAACTTAAACACGTATATATGTACACACCCACAAACATATTCAAGCACATATATATGAACACACAAAAGCGCACACGCATGTATGTATATATATATATATATTTACTTATATAGTATATATATATATACATATATATACGTACATATATATACGATTTTTTTATGTGTTTATAAATGTGGATATATAAATGCAAATGCTTACATAGTTATCTATGCATATATGTGTGTGTGTGTGTGTGCGTGTGTGCGTATATATGTATGTATATATATATATATGTATGTGTGTGTGTGTGTGTATAAATATATATATATATGCCAGCATGCATATGTGTATTTATATAGCCATCGTTTACTCGGTCGTTACATGTGTGTATATTTGTGTTTGTGCATATTTGTGCTTGCGTGCATTTGTGTATATGTGTGCACATGCGTGCACATGTTTGTCTGTGCACGTATGCTTATAACTGCACGCACACACAGAGAAACAAACATACACTTACTTATATACATACATACATACATACATACATACATACATATATATATATATATATATATATATATATATATATATATATA
>NC_068996.1:41628978-41631079 GCF_001194135.2 Octopus bimaculoides | reverse complement strand
GTGTGTGTGTGTGTGTGTGTGTGTGTGTGTGTGTGTGTGTGTGTGTGTGTGTGTGTGTGTGTGTGTGCGTGTGTGTGCGCCCGCGCGCGCGTGTGTGTGTATGCATGTCTGTGTTTGTCCCCCAACATCGCATGAAAACCGATGTTGGTGATTTACGTCCAGGTAACATAGCGGTTTGGCAAAATGGACCGATAGAATAAGTATTAGGCTTACAAAAAATAAGTCATGGGGGCGATTTGCTTGACTAAAAGCCGTGCTCCAGCATGGCTGCAGTCAAATGACTGAAACAAGTAAAAGAGTAAAAGAACGGGAGCGTAAAAACAAAACGGACTTTGTTTACAGACCACAGAACAAACACATAGGAAAACAAACAACCCACTTATGGAATTATTCCTGCACCAGCTGCCTCTATTCTAAAACTAGGCGTTTCGAAGATATATATATATATATTTTCATTTCATTTCAAAGTTTCAGCTCAGAGCTGCGGCCATTCTGATGCACCACCGTATGTATGTATTTATATATATATATGTATGTATGTATGTATATATGTATGTATGTATGTGTATGTATGTATGTATGTATGTATGTATGTATGTATGTATGTATGCATGTATGTACGTATGTGTGTATGTTTACGTATTTATTTTGCAAGATTCCCGTTTGTGTAATCGGGTTGGAATAAACATTGTTATATTTCGGGATGGTCATTTTCTTTTCCTTGCCAAATAAACACACCGACTATATACTCGTTCTTTACTTCAATTTTATTATTGATTTTATGTTATGTCCACTGTCTGGAAATATGTCGTTACACACCCTGTGAACTCGTCACCCACTCTCCGTTCTATCTGTCTTCTACTGTTCTGTCTTCTCGTGGAGACACACAGTTTTACGAATTGAAGTTATCTTGTTGTGGTGATCTGTGAGACACGTAGGATGGAGAGCCGCTGAAGAGGTCACAAGATGTGTGACGAAACATTTTCAAACAATGGATATAAAATAAGACCAATATGTAAATCTGAAATAAATAACGAATATACAGTGCGTGTGTTTATTTCGCAAAAAATGGCTATTCCGAAATACAATATATATTTATATATATGTATATACTTTTATATTATGTTTGTGTGTGTAGGTGGGTGTGTGTGTGTGTGTGTGTATTAGTGTGCGCATGTGCGTAGTGTGTGTGGGGGTGTATTGCTCCCGAAGTATATGAGGTTTATTGTTTTTCTCGAGTTTCCACTTATATGAAGTATAGTGATGGTTACTTCATTCGTTCATGACATTAGCGTTGAATCAACAACACAGTCTTATGTAATATACTGTAATATCTTATGTAAGATGCTGTTTCTATAGAACTTCTTAATTTTGAGAAAAACAGACATAAACAGAGTACAGAAAACACACAGGTCACATAGAGAACATTTCCTTCATCAGCTGCCACCATTCTAAAACTAAGCGTTATATATATATATATATATATATATATATATGAGAAATTTTGAAGCTTTTTCTCTGGTAAAATTTCTTTCCTAAGCGACTCTTCTAAGTTTTTAACTTTATCTTCTAATTTACTTTTCCTTATCGCTACTTCCTTACTAAACTTATGAAATCTACTTTACATATTTTTCAGAGCTAATCATTTTTTTGTTTTGACGACCTGTCGTAGTCATAGCCCGCTAAACTAAGTCATTCATCCAGTCTCTCTAAGCCCTGTACGCCGGGTGCGGCGAATTCTGTTTCCAGTAACCGGGTTTCTTCCTATGAAACACTTCTGGTTAACAAACTTATGGTATGTGTAGCCAACAACTTCAAATGGAACACAAATTATACTATCCGCAGTTACTGGTCTGCCGAATTCTTTGTTTAGATACGATGTGAACGACCCGATATTTTTTGTCCATATTCACATTGGCATTTTCGGAAAATTTAATCGTCATGTGTCAACAGTTGGAAATATCTCTACAATCTTATTGGGCTTTTGAGCTCTCTCTCTCTCTCCATCGGCTTGGCTAAAACAGTCCAGTATAGCATTCCAATCTTCCACAAGTAACAAGGAGCGAGATGTGGTAGTGGTGGTGGTGGTGGTGGTGGTGGT
>NC_068996.1:41626231-41628301 GCF_001194135.2 Octopus bimaculoides | reverse complement strand
TATATATATATATATATATATATATATATATATCGATCGTGGCTGTTAGAAGCTTGCTGCCCAACCACATGGCTCCAGGTTCAGTCCCACTGCGTGACACTTTGGGCAAGTGTCTTGTACTATAGTCACGGGCCGACCAAAACCTTGACAGTAGATTTAGATGGAAACTGAAAAGAAGCCTGTCGTATATATGCGCGTGTGTGTGTGTCTGTGTTTCTTTGTGTCTGTATATGTATATATATATGTATGTATATATTTATGTGTGTGTGACTTTGTATCTGTTTGTCCACCCCCATTCCCATCATCACTTAATATCCAGTGTTGGTGTATTTACATTCCCGTAACTTAGTGTTTCGATAAAAGAGTTTGATAAAAGAAGTACGAGTCTTAAAAAATGTACCGAGGTTGATTCGTTCGACTAAAATTTCTTCTAGGTGGCGCTCCAGCATTGCCGTAGTCTAATGACTGTACCAAGTAAAAGAGATATACTACGAAATTCGTCTTGTGTTTAGGAAACGGTAGATTGAGTTTGAAATTTGGCTGTTATTTCTAGTTGGATTATTTAGTTTGTATGGAAATAAATGAGAAATATGTGAAAGCAAAAGTTTTATATTTGACTAAAGGGTACCCAGCTTCAAGTTGAAGACATCCACCGAGTTCAAAATCTGTTTATAGCCATCTTCCGTAATTACAGAAATTATTAAAATCATCTTAGTGTCGGTGGTTCAGTGGTAGAATGCTCACTTGTCACGCGACTGGCAGAGGTTCGATTCCTAGCCGATGCAAGGAATATATTTCACTGGCGGTACTCTAGCATGGCTACAGCCTTAAGGCTGAAACATATAAATGTATAAACATATAAATATATATACATATAAATGTATAAACATTCAGCTAACTATTTTAAAATTAACGTTCTTTTTATGTACTTAGTCGATTAAATAAGTTGTTACTAGAAATAATTTGACCAGTGGCATCACGGCATGTCTATGGACAAGATATTTAATTTTCAGCATCTCAATCTATGTCGAAGTAAGATTTGTATTTTGTACAGTTTATCGCTGAAATCAATGAGAAAAATTGTTGAAATGCTGAGTATTTTGTTGGATTTAAGGATTTATTATTATTGCCTTTAAGGAAGAAGCTTATAAGACAACCTTTCAGGACCCTTTCATCAGTAGGGGTTCAGAAAAGAGATTAAATAGTTTTATCTTGACAATAACAGTTTTGATTGATGTATGAGAATATATTTGTTGTAAATTGGTTTTCTGTCTATCTTGTGCCCATAAATATCTATAATACTCCGGAAATATTTCGCTGACGGCAATGGTGTAAAATGGTTTCATACAGTATATTAAAACAGTAATCTTACATAACCATGAAAATCAAGTCTTTATACCTGAGCACAAGTATGGCATTGTGACGCTTATGGTTATTACAAGTACCTTAGGAATGAAAGTGAATTGAAATTGCAATGTTTTTTCAATCCACAATGCCGAGTATTTTGTTGGATTTAAGGTTGTAGCAATCTGTTTAAAGCAGCAGCCTGTAGCTCATCATATATCATGCTGTTTTTGAAAATAGTGGATAAAACAGCTAATACAGTGGCTGATATATGATACTCGAGGAGAAAAATGGGTTGGTCAAACTTGGACCCACATTACTCATGGGTTTCCTTGATCAAAGTAATTTACACTATCGAATTCAAATACTATGCTTGCTTTTATTTTATGTATTTCATTTTAGTGCCTTTCTTCGACTCCTTATATTTAACAATACAATTTTTACCTTTTGCTTGAAAATAAGATGACAAGATATATCTATCAGACTTCTAATTCTTAATAAACTCTACTCAGCACATGCAGAAATATAATGACACGTGAACTGTCTCCTTGCACAAACACACAAATATACACACGCTCACGCGCACTCATACGCATACATAAGTATATACATTTGCGTGTTGCATTTCTGTTGTATATGATATATAAATATATATACAGTATATACAGTATGTGTGTATGTATATAAGTATGTATGTATATACATATATATATATATATATATATA
>NC_068996.1:41624717-41626221 GCF_001194135.2 Octopus bimaculoides | reverse complement strand
AAGTATATACATTTGCGTGTTGCATTTCTGTTGTATATGATATATAAATATATATACAGTATATACAGTATGTGTGTATGTATATAAGTATGTATGTATATATATAAATTTATATACTCATACACATGTGTGTATATGTATGCTTCTTTTATGGTTGTGTTGTGTGCGTGTGTTGTGTGTGTGTGCGTGTGTGTGTGTGCTGAACGCACATGCGTGTGAAGAGTGTAGGAGTCGTTTGTGGTGTGTGTGTTTCGCTCTGTAACCTGACATGCTGCTTCTATTGCAGTCGATAATACTACATTAATTAAGCATTGAAGTATCAGAGTACTCTCTCTTTTCTATTTCAAATATATCACAACTATTGTCTAGCTCCTTCCTTTCAAAATCCTTCAAAACATTGCCTCAAGTCAACTGTTAAGCGTGTAAACAAAATTGAGATAACTGTTAAGCGAATAATAATTCAGAATTTAAACAAGTAACCTTTTATTTCGACCTCACGAGCACACTAACTGAGTTGTTGTTATTAGCTCACGTTATGTACAGAGTTTTAAGTCGAATAACTTTCGAAAGAAAACACACGCGCACATGCATGTGAGCGCAAACACACGCACACACACACACACACACACACACACACACACACACACATACAACACGGATATCATTGCATTCTTTACGACGATCATAATAAGGGTTGTGTATTATTCCAGAAACAATAGCGTACTACAGTTAATAACTGGCAGTATTTTCTCTCGTCCGTTTTATGTGCTGGCATCAAATTATCCACCAGGAATAACTCTGATATTTTATCATTATTTGGTTAATAAAATAATGCAACGTTACTTTGCAAAAGCTATTTGAAACCCTCACAAAACAAAAAGTGTCTACTCGGCTAAGGGGTATTTCCTATAGTCTGATCCAGTAGGCATTCAAGCCTTAAGCCTCCCATCTTTATATATCCTAGATAATGGCTTTCAATATTCAATCATAATTATCATGAAAGTTCGAAATTTTATACAATATCAGGATATGAGTGAATGTTATAAGCAATGTTTTTTTTTTGTTTTTTTTTTTACACAATCATGCATGTCACCTTGTTTTAAAGGCACTATTATGTGATACTGGAGTTATTTGGTTTCTATTTTTTGCACGGTGTACAACTGGATATAGATTCTTACTTTTGGTCGACGAATTATATTTCTAGCTGTTGTTGTTGTTGTTGTTGTTGTTGTTGTTGTTGTTGTTGTTGTTGTTGTTGTTGTTGTTGTTGTTGTTGATGATGATGATGATGATGATGCTGATGATGATGATGATTTACCTCATCGAACAGACCTAAGTTCAATAATATTCCAGCCATCACCATCCAGTTTTGCTTTTCTTGTCTGTATATACCTCAACATCTAGAACAAAGTCATCCAATATATCGTTCCGTTTTATTTCATGACAGTGAGAAGTTGTAAGAAGTAGATTCGGTTGCGATTTAGAGCCGATGGCGCAATTGTGT
>NC_068996.1:41616069-41616901 GCF_001194135.2 Octopus bimaculoides | reverse complement strand
ATATATGTGTATATATATATATATATATATATATATATATATCTATTTATATATATATATTTATATATATATATACATGTATATATATATATGTGTATATATATATTTATATATATGTATGTATATGTATATATATGTATATATATATATACATATATGTACATATATATACATATATATATATATACATATATATGTGTATATGTGTATATATACATAGTTATATACAGATATATATATGTATATATAAACGCGTGTGCGTGTATATATATATATGTATATATATATATATATGCGTTCATGCACGCATAGAAACGTACGCAATCACACACACACAAACACACACACATACATATATGCATGTATGAATATTCATGTATTACATAAAACTATTTGCATGTGTATAAGACGACGATAGCTCTACAGTTATATGCTTATAAGTGAATGTTTCTAGACATATGGATATAAGGGGGAAATATAAAAAATAGAGTGAGAGGGAGACAGAGTATCAGACAGGAAGAGGAAGAGAAGAAGGAGGAGGAGGAGGAAAAAGAGGATGGGGGGAGGAAGAAGAGGAGAGGAGGAAGAGGATGGGAGGAGAATGGGAAGGAGGATGGGGAGGAGGAGGAGGAGGAGGAGGAGGAAGAGAAGTAGGGGAGCAGCAGGAGATGATGAAGATGAAGAAGAAAGAGAAGAAGAAGAGCTAAAGTATTCATTTACGAAGGAAGCCATATTAAGTCTCTCCTTCCTGCTATACATGCTCACGCGCACCAAAAAGTAAATTTAATAAATTTATATAAAAAAAATAAGGTTAAAATGTTTGAAATAAAAA
>NC_068996.1:41614844-41615509 GCF_001194135.2 Octopus bimaculoides | reverse complement strand
CCCCATTAATATTGTTTGACGTCGGTGGAGGTAGTATAGAGACCGATGATGACAGAACAAATAAACAAGAGAAATGGTAGAGCTACGGATTAAATAAATAAACGATTCAACACACACATGCACACACACACACGCACTCACACTTATAAAACATGCATGCATTCATGCATACATACAGACACATACATAAATACATAAGAACAGATACGTATACATACATATATACATTCATACATATAAATAAAAAAACAAAAACTACATGCACATATATATAAATACATACATAAATACATACATACCTACTTACATACAAACATAAATACATACATACATACAATCATATATACATGCGCACACACACACACATATATACATACAGACATGCTTCATATACACATACAAACATGCGTACACACATGCATAATTCTTACATACATGCTTACACACACATATACATGCATACATATTTACATACATTCATACTTACACACATGCATAATTCATACATGCCTACAAATATATTCACACGCACACACGTACGCACGTATGCACGCGCGCACACACACACGTACATGCATGCATACATACATACATGCATACACACATACATACACACACATACACACGCATACATACATACATACACACATGCATACATACATACA
>NC_068996.1:41613200-41614707 GCF_001194135.2 Octopus bimaculoides | reverse complement strand
CACACATACATACACACATACATACATACATACATACACACATGCATACATACATACACACATACATGCATACATACATACATACATACATACATACACACACATACATACATACATACATACATACACACACATACGTACATACATATACACACATACATACATGCATGCATACACACACATACATACACACACATACACACGCATACATACATACATACACACATGCATACATGCACACATACATACACATACATACATACATACACACATGCATACATACATACATACATACATACATACATGTATATATATGTATATATGTATCTCTACCGTACATAATTTTTCTACCTTTTTGTTTCAGTCACGAAATGTGGCCATGCTGGAGCACTAACTCGAGACGACTTCGGTTTCTCCTGCCTCTCTTCTGGACGATCTCCTTGTTTAATTTGTTGAATGCTGCCATAATCTTTGCCTTTAGTTCATCTTCGTTGTTACAAGAAAATTTGTTGGACTCTCGCTCAACTGCGCTCCACATATAATAATGAAGGAGGTTGCAGTGGGAGAAGTTAGGTGGCCACATGTTAGGGATGATGTGATCGCAGAAAATATCTGACAGCCATGCCTTGTTTCTTCTGCTTGTGTGCTATGGTGTAGAGTCATGTTGCCAGACGTAGAGCCTTCCAGCACTACCTCCTCCAGGCACTTGATGTAGGCCTTCGTTTTGAGTCTGAGGCTGTGTGGGAAGATGGATGGAGGCATAACATCGCCATCACTAGTGATCACTCCAAACCCCATGACGTTGACTGGATGTTTGATTTTTATCACTCCTGGCACATGTTTTGGGTACACGGCAAGGTAATGGTTGTTCTCTTTGTTCACCATCTGATCCTGGCAAAAATTTTTCTCGTCAGAGAAAACCAAGACATGTTTGGTTGGAGGGGATGCTTGAGTTTGTTCAAATGCTTCCTAGTGCGGTCTTCCCTCTTCTCCTTGACGGCTTGGGATCAAAATTGGCCCTTTCTCATCTTGTATGAGGAATACTGAATGTCTTCATGCACTACCTACCTGATAAGAAACTCAGTCATTCCCACTGACTGACTTGGAGGGATCGTTGTCAATCACGGCCTGGATCTCACCAACAAATTTAGGAGTTATTTTCTTATCAGAACAATCAGAGTAAGTTTTCAGAGCTGCCATGTCTTCGCAGATACCATTAGACTCATCCAACTCTTTCCGAATCCTCTGCACTGTCCTCAGATTGACACCCAAGCACTCTGAAATGTTCGTATTGGAGCTACCGGCCCAAATACCAAGCAGTACAGCATGTTATTTCTAAATTTCTGGTAGAGTGAATTGCATCTTGATGCTGTTTTTCTCACTGACGGTGACCAACTGACCCTACTATATTGTGTAGTGCACTAAATGAAAAAAAAAACAAGCAGTAACCATGCGCGAAATAAAAAATGTAAAATGGCGACAATTTGCCCATCACATCCCATATATA
>NC_068996.1:41610901-41613120 GCF_001194135.2 Octopus bimaculoides | reverse complement strand
ATATATAGATATATATATATATATATACACACAGGATGTTCGGTCTAAATTTAACGATCAATTGCCTCCTTTAATCAAGAACAACTTGATGTATTGGTGAGAATTCAACGGCATTGGAGAGCATGGAGATTAAAGTTGAAGTTGAGAAAAAGTAAACTGACTGGAAGACATCTGAATACTGGAAAACGTTTCAACTCTATTATGATGATTCATGCTGGGTGTCAAAATGCCGACATCATTACGTCATGATTGTTGCTCGATGCACTATGAACACTGTAACCAAGTTGCCCCAAATTCTGATGGCTGTTGGGTGACCTTTCAATGAGGATGACGTCATGCTGCTGCACGTCTTGAAACAGGCTCTTATGCACGTCTCGGGCGACTACGTGGAAGGGCATATGAATGTGTCAGCAGGATTCGTCTCTTTGCCATACCTCCGGAATAAAATCAGAAATGATTGTCGAAACATTTCTACGACTTCACGAGCGCAAATCTCTGGCGTCCTAATTCCGCCGATTGTAATTCCATAGGTTACTATGTTTTGGGTGCAGTTGAAAAAGATTCCAACCGTTTTGCCTGCAATCCGAAGGTTGAGTCTGTGGCCCAGATAAAAAGGTGTTTGAAGTTCTCAGAAATACATTGAAGAACGGATAGACCAAGATCTGGAACTGGCCTGATGTCGTGGTGGCTACCTTGAGTAAACTGTTATCTACCAGACATAATCCGTTCATATGTTTTGATTCTTCAAAATGCTTTCATTTTTGGATGCGATATAGTACTTCTTTTTCCTTTTATGCAGATTGTCATATATAACCCGAACACTCTGTATACTATCAAATTTAACCCGAACACCCAATAAACTATCAAGTAATAAATACTAAAAAGTATTTATTATCCTAAAGGTGGAATGGTAATGCTGTTCAGTTGGTAAGGAATGTCTGTTTCATCTACCCTAGGTGATCTGGATGAATGGCACTATAAATGATATGGTTATTAGATCAACTACCCTAGAAACTCCGAGCTATGCTGCTCAATGAAATCAGAATGATTAATAAATGGAGTAGTGATGTATGAAGGAACACAAAGAGATGAAGTTGAAAATATATAGTAAGAAACACAAAATCCTCAAATAAATTCCGGATTCAGCCGATTCATAATAATGCCAAATGTACTTTTGAATAACCTATAGCTATGTAGATGCATACGTAAAAACAGACAGATATAAATACATGCAAGTATATATGTCTGTATGTCTTTATGTGTATATGCATATATGTTGTTCTAAATGAAGTATTAGGGCTGCAACGAAAATATTATAACGGAATGGATGATGAGCGGAATATTAATAATATTAATAACGGAATGGATTATGAGAAAGGGTTTCAAGCGAATTAAATGCCCTTCCAAGGAATTTCTTGTACTGCTTATTTATGATATTACAGAACGGGGCCAAGTTTTCATAAACAATAGTCGAAATCTCACGCAGTTGTTACTGTTTTCACTCCCTCGGGGACAAGGGGTGATAAAATACAGTAGATTCAATCAATAGAACCGACAATATTTTCCCATGGAAAATTTAGCCTTCTGCCTGAGTATGAAAACATTAATAATTTTATGATTTCATCTTTCTACTGGTTCCAGGGGGACTTTAAAAAGCTACGGACATATTATATATCCCGACTGACATATAAAAAAACTGGATTATTTGAGAATGAAATACTAAAGCTATATATTTAATAACATATACAGAAAGAAAAACAACATAAAAAAAGAACCTCTTTACAACCCGGTAATTTTATTTAGAAATACTTTTATAGGCCTTTGGAGAATTTTCTTTTTAATTTTCTTTCGTTTTATAAATTATTCCTTTTACTGTTTCTTTCTTTCATTACTTCTGTTTTCTCTTTTTTCTATTACCTTTGCTTGCATTCTTTCGCTTCTTTACTTCTTTCTTTGTCTTTTGCTTCTTTCCCTTCTTTCTTAGTTCGTCTCTCTTCTTTGCTGTTTTTTTCTTTCCCATTTTGGTAGGCTTACTTACTCTGTATACTAGAGATTCGAAATATACATTATAGATGAGAGATCAGATTATTGATATATGTACATGCTCAGATGCATATACAAACACATATTCATAAGCATGTCATTTTATGTCTACATTTCTAGAGTGAGTTGTGGGCTTATGTGTATATATATATATATATATATATATATATATATAT
>NC_068996.1:41609535-41610109 GCF_001194135.2 Octopus bimaculoides | reverse complement strand
AGAGAGAGAGAGAGAGAGAGAGAGAGAGATTTACATACACACACGGAATATAAGTGCAGAGTTCGGTGTCTTTAGAAATAAGGTTGGATTTGATTGGGAACGAGGCGTTTATTTCGGTGCATATGGGCGGAGATGGTGGTGATGGTGGTGGCGGTGTTGGAGAAGAGAACGCATATTTTTCTACCGAGGAATGGAACGAATCGGATCATCCTAGGATTAGAATGTGTATGTCATCGAGGACTATAGATCTTTTATAAAATGGCTTTTACGAAAACTGATGTAAGATAAATTGAATTTAATCTGTTACATACGACTGTCACGTTCTTTCTTCCCGCTGATGTTTGAATATGGGAATATAGATGAGATATGGAAAATTTACTTATGAGTATCATTATTTTTCAAATTATAGCCTGAAAACAAAAAAAATAATAAAAGGAAATAGCAGTAGGGTAGATATTCTGAACTTTTTGTACATATGAGGGTGTAAGATATTCTACGTTATCTTTTCTGCTAAGTGTTCTTTGGCCAAAAAGGTTGACAGATTTTTTAAAGTAATGTGTGTGTGTGTGTGTGT